>NC_055703.1:27146559-27269059 GCF_017639745.1 Melanotaenia boesemani | reverse complement strand
TAACTCACCCAGAATATCTTTCTTCTAGATTGTGTATTAAATAACTTTATTTAAACATTGTTCTTCATCAAGCTGACTGTTCTGAAGTGTTTTTCTAAAGCTGGACTGATAATCCTGAGATGTAGTTTTCAGTCATGTACAGCGAGTTATGAGCTTAACTGCAGAGCAGGAAAGGGTGGTGTAAACTTATGGAAACAGTCCTGTTTGACCATGAGGAGAAACCCACAGACAGGAACATAAATGTCAGATTAAAACGGACGGTTTTATCAGCTTGTTTCTGAAATACACTTAAAGCAGTTATCAGACGTTATTGAAGCTGGAAACACTTCATTTAACTTTTCACTCTTTACTTTTGTTCTGCAGGTCAAGTCATGCTAAAGTAAATTTCTACTGTTTGTATCATTGTTAAAAACTGGAAAAGGAGCCGCTGGAGAAAAAACTTACCAAAGCTGAAGCCATCAGGAGAAGCCTTCTGCTGCTCCCTCTCTGCATCTCCCTCCTCATCCTCGCTGCTTCCTCTTCAGCTTCAAAGTAGAGCATGCTAACAGCAACTTTTGCTGTTTTCAGCTCATTTTTTGTGTTTATTTTTTTCAGCAACAGCAAAGGATGCGGCGTCTATGTACAAATGTCTGTGTGCAGATTTCTGCAGGAGCACTTTCATTAATGGCGTTAAACGTTGCAGTCAAGTTGTGTGTGTTCTCTCGGTCTGTTGCACCATCGGTTCTCTTTTCTCATCGTGGTGAACATCCAGCCCCCCACTTAGCACCAAACATCACAACCACACAATCCCTGTGAAATTTACCACTTACCGATAAAAACAAACACGTCACACCAAGGTCAGTTCTCACCTTTCCCGACGAGGTTTCCCTCAATAACGACTCTTTGTCAGATCCTTCCTCCGCTCCGCCGTTTCTCCAGCGAGCTGGCCTCCGCAGAGGACAGAAACCAACAACCTTCAGTATTCAAGACACGTCGGAGTCTCCAGCTGGAGTTTAAAGTTTTAATTAAATTATGTTGCAGATGTTACCTTGTAAAAAAGCGAAGGGGATCCTCCACACCTTCAATCTCTACAATAAGTTTAATCTAGTGATGTTATGCTTGAATCCGTCTGCACCACTCTGCAGCGACCTCAACAGGAAGTTGCGTCAGCCTACCGAAGTCACGTGACCACACTAACAGCGGCCTCCATCGTGCGTTTTAAAAATATATTTTTATTTAACAGACAATACAAACTGAATATAGCCTATTGATTTTTTTTTATTCAATAAAAGTATAAAATAAAAAACCCACAATGGCAAAAGAAGACCTCGGTTCAGGTGATCACGTGACTTGGCAGGCACCAGTAACTTCCTTTTGACAGGATTCCGGCGGAGTCTTAAAATATAGATATATTATTATTCAAAGATGTACAGCTAGGTATATTGACAAAGGATAAGAAAAGAGAGAGAATTTTTAACGAATAATTTAATTTAATCACGAAATATTATTTTCATAAATGTTTTGGCAAAAACCCCCGCCCTCTTAAAACGATGCTTCCTGTAAAGTTTCTTCACTGTATAAGAAATATTCACATAATGAATCAATAACATGAAATAAGCATTATTCAGATCAGATGCAGTTCAAAGTCACAGCCACTAGATGGAGACAAAGTTCGACATTTTACATCTGTAGTCCAAGAAGAAAGAGAGAAGAGAAATGGTTCACATTAAAAAGGAACCAAAAACAAAATGTAAATAATAATAATAATGATAATAATAACAATAACAACAACAATTTAGATAATATAGTATTAGTGGAATGATAAAAAATGTAAAAAGTAAAGGGATATTGAGTCATTTAGCTAGTGGTGGAGATGACAGGAAGGTTTTCTCCTCATATTGTTTTTAAATGAAATTCATTATTGTCACTACAAATTGCTCTAACAGTAAAACAGGCTGTTAAATATTCAGTTCTGTGTAGAAAGTCGTGTTTCTACTTCAAATTATTTAAATGTAGCACATTAAAATTTCAGAACTTTTTAAAAAGAAAATGTTCAGAAATGTAAATTCTGACAATTTGTTAAATAAAATCATGAAATCAAAAGGTTTTAATTGACTTTAGCACAAGATGGACATTTTTTTTTTTGGTGGGGCGGCGTGGCTCAGTGGGTAGATTGGCCGTCTTGTAGCCTGAGGGTTGCTGGTTCGATCCTCGGCCTGTTCAGTTTAATATTGAAGTGTCCCTGAGCAAGACACCAAACTCCAAGTTGCTCCTTATGGGTCGTGGTTGAGCGCCTGCATAGCAGCTTCCACCATCTGTGTGAATGTGATGTATGATGTAAAGTTCCAGGTACAGTAAAGCACTATTTACCATTTAATTTTACTTGAAAATACACTAAAAATGTGGCATAAAATGAAGAATCTTGGCTTTAAAAACAGGCCCAGATGCTTTTTATTGCACAAAACTGAATGTTGAACTTTTTTTTTTGCCCCAACAGACAGAAGGGTCAGTATTTATTACACGGTTATATTTAATGGCTCAATAACAAATAAGCTGGACCATCACTTACACTCTCCTCCGTAAACCCAAATATGTGTACTCCACAGCAAAAATTAGGAAACTGGCCTCTCTGGTCCAATACTTGTGGAGGGAGTGTAACTGATGTTTAACTTATTTGTTATTGAGCCATTAAATACGACCTTAGAGGATTCTTCCTGCAGACCTGCTGGGATAAAAAGACTCAGGAGGATTTCAGAGGAGGAACAATGTTTCTCGCCTCTAAATGAGCAGATACGTCGACCCGGGAAGCTTCATGAATATTAGAAAGAAGAAAACAAGATAAAAAGCTTCATCACCCCGAGTCAAGTACAAAGAACTTAACATTTAAGATAAAAGTCCAACAGAGAGGATGAGGAGGAGAGGATGAAGACACGAAAGAAACAGCTTTGATTCCAGGCAGAAGGATTTGGTTGTTGGTGACAGAAGATAAGAGATGAATTAATGAGAAGTCCTCTTCATCATGTTAGAGGTTAAAGTCTTTTATTTAGAGTTAAAACAGAGCTGGTTTCCATGGAGATGAAGGAGGTTTTATAGAGAAGGATTCCCTCGTCCTACCATAGACGATCTGGGCTTCACTTCTTTCTGGATCCTCATGCTGGTTCTAAGGTGAATGTGGGGCTATCCCTGATCCTCCTGACTCTGACCATTGATAGAAGCGTCCATCATCATCATCATCATCATCATCATCATCATCATCAGTCGATGGCTTCCGGAGATTTTTACCTGCATAACACCTCCATTAAACACCTGGAAACCTGCTCAGGTTCAATTTTACCTTCTACTGTAGCACAGTTCCTCCTCAGATATTACTTTACTCATTCCTAGGATGACTTTTCTAATTCCAAGGATTACTTTACTCCTTCCTAGGACTACTTTACTCATGATTACTTTCATTCTTGAAGCTTTTGCATGATTACTGTCCTAATGGGATGAATTTGGACAAGTTTCCTTGCTGCACAATGAAATTACGTCAAAGATGCATCTTGTACTCTAAAAATAAAAACTCAACATTTAAACATCAGACTAACTTGTTTCCACTTCCAATGTGAAAATACTGGAACGCATCACCTTCTCAGTGACAAACATTTATCTGCTTCTGCCCACGTCTGCACTGTGCTGAATATTCTGGTGGTTAAATAGCATGTTGATCACGGGTTCAGATCCCAGAGGGGAATCTTTCTAAATTAGATCTGCTGAATGCCATCCTTTCAACTGCAGATCTGTCACTGTTATTTACATAACTATAGTTGTTCTGCATATTTTCACTGTTACAAATTCTGCTTTTTACCCACCATCTTCAGCCTTTGTGCATTTAATTTCAGTCATTCAGCATAATTCAGCATTACTACATTCACACATGTCGTTATTCAACAACAGCAATTTTCTAGCTCAGATTTGAGATGCTTGTATTTCAGCCTCAGATTACGGCTGGAGTCATCATTCAGCTCAGTCTGAAAGTTTTACAGTTTTCAATGTGGATGAATCTGCTGCTGAAGGAACTAAAGCTGTAATCTGCAGCTCAGCTCCTCACATCTGTCTGACGTCCACGCAGCTTCGCTTAAACTTCTGCAGCTCCTTTAAACCGAACGTTCACAGGTTTTAAACCCTGACTGTAAATATGTTGTTAGAAACTGCAGGTGGAAGATGTGAAGCAACACACACACCATATCTGCAGGAAACATGCAACACCTGCCTCCACACTGCAGGATACTTTCATGTGTGGGTGATTAAACTGAGCCAACCTGATTTATCTTCTCTATAGGATCAGCAGCAGTTGTGTGAAATTACTCTGACAAGGAGACAAAGAAGAGATGATGACGGTCTACCTGCTGACCAGTGGTTAATCCAGTCACACCTTCAGGATTCGCTCTCCTCTGTTACTGCCTGCCATTAAAAACCAGCATGTTTGATGCACTTTCTGTGGATGAATTAAAAAATGAGCCAAAGGGTCTGAGGGCCTAAAGATATGGTAAATGGTCCGTATTTATATAGCGCTTTACTGTACCTGGGATGATACCAAAGGCGCTTTACATTATACACCACATACACCTGTTCACACACACACACACACACACACATTCACACACTGGTGGCGGAAGCTGCCATGGAAGGTGCTCAACCATCAGGAGCAATTTGGGGTTTGGTGTCTTCCTAAGGGACACTTCGACAAGAGCTCGACAGGCGGAGAATCAAACCCACAACCCTCAGGCTACAAGACGGCCACTCTACCCACTGAGCCTCACCGCCTCCATAAAGATACAGCAGATACCGTCTCTTCTGTAAAGATACAAAAAGAAGCAAAAAGACTACAAAGAGATGCAAAAAGACAACAAAGAGATGCAAAAAGACAACAAAGAGAAGCAAAAAGACAACAAAGAGATGCAGAAAGACAACAAAGAGAAGCAAAAAGACAACAAAGAGATGCAAAAAGACAACAAAGAGATGCAAAAAGACAACAAAGAGATGCAAAAAGACTACAAAGAGATGCAAAAAGACTACAAAGAGATGCAAAAAGACTACAAAGAGATGCAAAAAGACTACAAAGAGATGCAAAAAGACAACAAAGAGATGCAAAAAGACAACAAAGAGATGCAAAAAGACAACAAAGAGATGCGAAAAGACTACAAAGAGATGCGAAAAGACTACAAAGAGATGCGAAAAGACTACAAAGAGATGCGAAAAGACAACAAAGAGATGCAAAAAGACAACAAAGAGATGCAAAAGGACAACAAAGAGATGCAAAAAGACAACAAAGAGACGCAAAAAGACAACAAAGAGATGCAAAAAGACTACAAAGAGACGCAAAAAGACAACAAAGAGATGCAAAAAAGACAACAAAGAGATGCAAAAAGACTACAAAGAGATGCAAAAAGACAACAAAGAGACGCAAAAAGACAACAAAGATGCAAAAAGACTACAAAGAGATGCAAAAAGATAACAAAGAGATGCAAAAAGACTACAAAGAGATGCAAAAAGACTACAAAGAGATGCAAAAAGACAACAAAGAGATGCAAAAAGAAAACAAAGAGATGCAAAAAGACTACAAAGAGATGCAAAAAGACTACAAAGAGATGCGAAAAGACTACAAAGAGACGCAAAAAGACTACAAAGAGATGCAAAAAGACAACAAAGAGACGCAAAAAGACAAGAGACTTAAAAAAGACAACAAAGAGATGCAAAAAGACTACAAAGAGAAGCAAAAAGACTACAAAGAGATGCAAAAAAGACAACAAAGAGATGCAAAAAGACTACAAAGAGATGCAAAAAGACAACAAAGAGACGCAAAAAGACAACAAAGATGCAAAAAGACAACAAAGAGATGCAAAAAGATAACAAAGAGATGCAAAAAGACAACAAAGAGATGCAAAAAGACTACAAAGAGATGCAAAAAGACAACAAAGAGATGCAAAAAGAAAACAAAGAGATGCAAAAAGACTACAAAGAGATGCAAAAAGACTACAAAGAGATGCAAAAAGACTACAAAGAGATGCGAAAAGACTACAAAGAGACGCAAAAAGACTACAAAGAGATGCAAAAAGACAACAAAGAGACGCAAAAAGACAACAAAGAGACTTAAAAAAGACAACAAAGAGATGCAAAAAGACTACAAATAGAAGCAAAAAGACTACAAAGAGATGCAAAAAGACTACAAAGAGAAGCAAAAAGACTACAAAGAGATGCAAAAAGACCACAAAGAGATGCAAAAAGACTACAAAGAGAAGCAAAAAGACTACAAAGAGATGCAAAAAGACAACAAAGAGATGCAAAAGACAACAAAGAGATGCAAAAAGACAACAAAGAGATGCAAAAAGATTACAAAGAGAAGCAAAAAGACTACAAAGAGATGCAAAAAGACAACAAAGAGACGCAAAAAGACAACAAAGAGATGCAAAAAGACTACAAAGAGATGCAAAAAGACAACAAAGAGATGCAAAAAGACTACAAAGAGATGCAAAAAGACTACAAAGAGATGCAAAAAGACAACAAAGAGATGCAAAAAGACAACAAAGAGATGCAAAAAGACTACAAAGAGATGCAAAAAGACTACAAAGAGATGCAAAAAGACAACAAAGAGATGCAAAAAGACTACAAAGAGATGCAAAAAGACTACAAAGAGATGCAAAAAGACAACAAAGAGATGCAAAAAGACAACAAAGAGATGCAAAAAGACTACAAAGAGATGCAAAAAGACAACAAAGAGATGCAAAAAGACAACAAAGATGCAAAAAGACTACAAAGAGATGCAAAAAGATAACAAAGAGATGCAAAAAGACTACAAAGAGATGCAAAAAGACTACAAAGAGATGCAAAAAGACAACAAAGATGCAAAAAGATTAATGAAAAGCAGTAGAGAATAGTGACCCGTGAACCATTGGCTTGGACCAAAAGGAGTTGAGTCAGATCATGTCAGAGTTTTCAGTAATCACTTGGTTAAAAGGTTTGGAAATCACTTCAACTGGTTCAAGTCCCTCTCTGCTAGCTGACCAGATACTGGGGATTAATTAAAGCTCATGGAGTAATTAAAGCTGTAGTTTTAGTTTCATCCACCAGAATGTCCCAGCAATCTTCCTGATGAAGACTGAATGAGCTCCTATGAAGAATCTGGACCATGAGAAAGCGAAACAACCAAACACAAAGAAACAACCCTTATGAAACCTCCAAAAATTGTACTTCTAGGAGCAGAAACAAGGATTTTTCTGCTGTTTCTGACACTGCTTCATCCACACACCAGTTTTCCCATGTTTTCATCTGGTTGGCCGTGTAGAAGCTGGCCTGAAGCAGCAGATAGCTCACTCCCTAATATCTGCAGCTAACAGGTATTTTATAGATTCAAAGATTACATCTTTCTTGGATATTTAGAGGTGAACTTACAGCTAAATAACAGCCTTTTTATGAGTGGCTGCTTCATAAAAGAGATCTCACATACATTGTTCACAATTATGGACATATACTTAAAAAAATAAAATAAAATAAAAACCTAATAAGCATTGACATGACGCTACTTCAGTTCGGAGTTCACGTAGGATGACGTAGGAATTAGTCTCCCACAATGAAAATAAATGTTTGATATCTCAGAGACAATATGTAAATGAAAGAAAAAACAGAAAACATGATCAAATTTATTTTCTTTTTAGAAAAAAAACAAAACAAAAAAACATGTAATAATTTGCCTCATAATGAGATAATTACTCATATTTACAAAAGAAAAACTAATATCCAAGTAAGGAAAATGTTATCAGACGTTTTAGAATGAATGAAATGGTCCTTTAGGACAGATGCTGCCCCTGCATGATGTTTAACGTTTAAGCTGGATGGTGCAGGAGTCATCGGGAGGCGGGGGTCCTTCAAAGAAAGGAGAGAAATCGGGAGCCTGAGGAGCCATGGCATCTTAATGCAGCCAGAACTATTAAATCATTTCACCCCGTTTCTGCTCAGAGAACAAACTGCACCAACCCTCGAGTACCTGCAGTCATTTCTGTCTCTGGAGGAACATCTTGTGTTTAACTGGCTTCAGATCTTCTGTGTCACAGTCGCTGTCACGGACAGTGTGACTGGGTGGAGGGGCTGAATGCATGGGTGATGGAGGCCTCATCAGCTGAACACAGAGCTCCCATTTCAGGTCTGATTGGTTGTAATTTCTGCCGGCCAGACGTTCAGAACAGGACGGTTCCATCAGGTGTTAAACTTCAACAACAACAAACTGATTTAATGCTGACAGAGAAGGAACGTTTCTCATCTTCACCTCGAAGCAAGAATCTTTTCTTTATAAGTAAAAAGAAACACCGTGAAAAAAACAAGCTACTGTCAATATTTACAATGAAGTTGGTTAAAAAGCGAGAGGATTAACTTCTTCACTCTGTGACAATAAAAACTCATTTTTACAACCAAATTCACAAAAACACGAGAAACACGACCAGAAATTCACCAAATCCTCACTGACCGACCAGGAGTTAAACAATCTCAGCGTCCGCGAAGAAAAATCCGGCCGTTAGATTAGAAAAAAATAAATTCTCTAAATAAAAGTTCATCTTTCTCTTCATGGTGCGTTTGCTTTACCGACCAGGACAGCCAGAGGGACATGGGTGTGGTACCAGACAGAGGACAGAACCAAAGGAGACTTATCTGAATCACAGGAATCCTCCTCTTTATCCCAGCCGGTCCAGCCAGTTTCATCCAGACCTGGTTCAGGACCAGCTCCACCCTGTTCCTCCATCGGTCAAGAGCCAGCTTCTCCTGAGTGGTTTTACATGCAAAACTCTACTCTGTCTGTTCTCCCCCAGATTCTCCTGATTTTCCTCCCCTGCAGCTCACAGGTGAGTCTGATTTGTCATCAGCCTCCTCTCCATCCGTCCAGCTGAAACTCTGAAGCTACAGAGGCCGACGGGGCAGCAGGAGGCCAGGATCCAGACCAGAACCCAGAATTTTCTCTTCCACTTCATGTTAAAGGAGATAATAAACCTTAAAACCTTGTTAACATACAAACTGTTTTACATGGAAAATCAGAAAATAAATGTGTGTAAAACAAAAGAACAAAGGCCTTCCCTGAAAGAGACGTTGTCTGGATGGAGCAGATGTTGCTCTAAAACCTCCATGTACTTTTCAGCATTGATGGAGCTTCACAGATGTGAAAGCTGCCCACGCCATAGGCACTAATGCAGCCCCATCCCATCAGAGATGCAGCTTTTCACCTGTCCACTGATAACAAGCTGGATGCTCCCTCTCCTCTTTAGTCTGCAGGACACGCCGTCCATGCTTTCCACAAACTACTTCACATCTTCATCCAGGTTTCCACTTTGCCTCAGAACATTTTAAATGAGCTTTGGTCCAGAGAAGACGGAAGAAGCTGGTTCTGGATCCTGTTCACATCGGGCTTCTTCTCTGCATGATGGAGCTTTAACCTACATTTGTGGGTTTCAGGGTGAACTGTGTTCACAGACAGTGGTTTCTGGAAGTCTTCCTGAGTCCATGCAGTGGTTTCCAGTAGAGAATCATGTCTGCTTTTAATGCAGAAGATCACCAGCATCCAGCCTTGTCCCCAGCACACAGAGATTCCTCCCGATTCTCTGAATCTGTTGATCTACACCAGGGGTACCCAAAGTCGGTCCTTGAGGGCCGCTGTCCTGCAGATTTTCCAATGTTTCCTGCTTCAACTCACCTGACTCAAATTAAATGGATCCAACAACCTATTAAGTTTTGCATAATGACTCATCAGTTTGAGTCAGGTGGTTCTGGAGCAGGGACACATCAAAAACCTGCAGGACTGTGGCCCTTGACGACCGGAGCTGGGCAGCCCTGGTCAGATGACCAAATTACAGGTTGAAGGTTTTCTTGCATTGTCCAGAAACTGGTGTTCACAGTTCATGTATTAATACACATTTTATACATGAATGCATTTTTCTGATCAGAAAAAAGACCAGAGTTCATTTAATCAGCACCTCCATCAGTCCTTACCTAACAGGAAAACCCGCCTTTTCTATTTTAGATTTTCTGTATCACTTTCATTGTTCCTTTTATTCTGTTAAAGATAGATTTAACAATAAAGAAAATACTTTTTAATTTCAAGTATCAGTTTTGTAATTTACTGACTGGGAGTTTTGAGCGACATGATCCAGAGATTCTGCTCTCCAACACGACCCACTGCCATCTTTTTCATTTTCACTGCAACCATTACATTTAATTTAACACTAATGTGGTTGTTCTGAAGGACCTGCACTGGACTCATTTAACTGGGTGCAGCTGCTTCTGCTTCGGAGACGTCACCACCTCTGCAGCTCCAAACTGTGGTTGTTAATCCTGCTTTTTAAGGCCTGTGAAACTCTAACCACAAAGGGAGGGGGATGTTGTGAAGTGGACCCGAACCACAGTTTCATCTGGGCTGGTTTCTGCTGATGCTGATGATCTTTAACAGCAGATTTCTGTCTTTTAGTGTAACGTATAATGTCTGGATGATCAAATGCTGCCATGAATGCTCTCTGTTTGCAGAAATGTCTTGAATAGAAGTAAAACTCAGAGTGGTTTTGATGCCATCAGGCTCGCAGAATGGCCAACCAAAGATAAGGAGTAACAATCAGACTGTTAAAGGGGCCTTATTATGGTGTTTGGACTTTTCTGAGCTCTCTACAGTGTTTTAGTGCTGACTCATCAGACAAGTGAGCGGCATCGTTTGATCATGTTTGAGTTTTCCAGTTTGCATGGTGCTGAAAACAAAAGGTTTTAGAGATTTCTTTACTTCGATATTTCAGTGACGTCCTGCAGGGTCATCTTTTCCAGGTTGTGCACGTTCACGAGAAGAAAGGCCCACCCACCTTCACTGCTCAGCGTGAGGTGGAAGACATCGCAACTTTTTCAGTGTCAACGTGTCACACAGAAATGCTTCTTGGCTGTGAGGGAAAGCTGCATTTGCTCAAATTCCCAAAGCAAACAACGGTTAGACAGCAATGGAGAGCCAGCCACAGAGTTGCTGCAACACTTCTGGATGAATAGGGGCTGGTACAACAAGGGATTTACGACCAGGCTTTAGATGAAAGGAGGGTCTGTTCCTACAATCAAGGACTGCCTTTTCAATCCTGAGCCACAAGCTGTAAGTAAAACTGAATAAGTTGTCTGTTTTGTTTTGATAGTTAATGTGTGAGCAACAGTCAAACTAAAGGAATTAAACCACACTTACTTCACCTGATCGCTACCAGCAGGTAACACACATGTCATGATAACCAGAAAGTTAGCGATCAGCGCTGTAGATGGAAATGCTGCAAATGTAGCAACCAGGCTAAAAAGCAACCAGGCTGAGTCGTCGCAGGTTGTTGAGTTGATGTGGGTTGCTGAGTCGCTGTGGGTTGCTGAGTCGCTGCGGGTTGCTGAGTCGTCGCAGGTTGCTGAGTCGCTGCGGGTTGCTGAGTCGTCGCAGGCTGCTGAGTCGCTGCAGATTGTTGAGATGCTGCAGGTTGTTGAGTTGCTGTAGGTTGCTGAGTCGTTGCGGGTTGTTGAGTTGATGTGGGTTGCTGAGTCGCTGCAGGTTGCTGAGTCGCTGCAGGTTGCTGAGTCGCTGCAGGTTGCTGAGTTGTCGCAGGTTGCTGAGTCGCTGCAGATTGTTGAGTTGCTGTAGGTTGCTGAGTCGCTGTAGGTTGCTGAGTCGCTGTAGGTTGCTGAGGAGTTACGGGTTGCTGAGTTGTTGCATGTTGCTGAGTCGCTGCAGATTGTTGAGTTGCTGTAGGTTGCTGAGTCGCTGTAGGTTGCTGAGTCGCTGCAGGTTGCTGAGGCGTTACGGGTTGCTGAGGCGTTACGGGTTGCTGAGTCGCTGCAGATTGCAGAGTTGCTGCAGGTTACTGAGTTGCTGTGGGTTGTTGAGTTGCTGTAGGTTGCTGAGTCGCTGCAGGTTGCTGAGTTGTCGCAGGTTGCTGAGTCGCTGCAGATTGTTGAGTTGCTGTAGGTTGCTGAGTCGCTGTAGGTTGCTGAGTCGCTGTAGGTTGCTGAGGCGTTACGGGTTGCTGAGTTGTTGCATGTTGCTGAGTCGCTGCAGATTGTTGAGTTGCTGTAGGTTGCTGAGTCGCTGTAGGTTGCTGAGTCGCTGCAGGTTGCTGAGGCGTTACGGGTTGCTGAGGCGTTACGGGTTGCTGAGTCGCTGCAGATTGCAGAGTTGCTGCAGGTTACTGAGTTGCTGTGGGTTGTTGAGTTGCTGTAGGTTGCTGAGTCGCTGTAGGTTGCTGAGTCGCTGCAGGTTGCTGAGGCATTAGGGGTTGCTGAGTTGTTGCATGTTGCTGAGTCGCTGCAGATTGCAGAGTTGCTGCAGGTTACTGAGTTGCTGTGGGTTGTTGAGTTGCTGCAGGTTACTGAGTTGCTGTGGGTTGCTGAGTCGCTACATGTACGCCTGTATGTTTTGTTTTGACATTGTTTACTGAGTTTTTATATCAATTTGGTTTGTTTACGAGTTCTGATGGTGTTTTTATGACGAAAACGGTGCATGCTCCCAACAACTACCCCCAGTAGTTCACCAATCAGAGGCAGCCTGCATCAGGGGAAGGCGGGGCTTAGGGCAGAACAGTCTCATTCTGTTTGTTTCTGGCAGAAGTCTCAGAGGATCAATATAAAATAAATAAAGGGGTCTGTGAAAAATGCTGGATTGATTCCTGCCCACTGAAATGAGCATAATAGAGCCACTTTAAAGAGCTGCATCACAGAAGCTGCCTTCCAGGGAGGTTTCATCTATGTATCCTGCATGTTTTGTACTTTTTCAGAGGATCTGAGAGGCCTGAAGAACAAGTTACAGTTTTAATCACATTTTTTATGCTGACACTACCAAACAGCACATGGAAGAGAAAGGAAAAAGTGACTGGAATGAATTTCAATCTCAAGAGTTTTTGTCTGGTTTGATAAAGAGGGGTTCTGGTCATGGTCCATTTTTTGTAGTCTTTTCAAGTCATTATTATTATTATTGATTTTTTATATAACCAGAAAAATCCCATTAAGATTAAGATGACTAAAATTATGTTATCTTAAAGAAATTACACCTGAAAAGAAATGAAATATCCAAAAGATTCCAAAAGTCCAAAGATTTTTCCCACCCATCCATCCACTCCAACATCTTCCTCCGCCTATCACCCAACTTCCTGATGTGCTCTGATAACAGTATCTGCAGCCACCAGGGGGCGTCATGACACGAGCTTTAACATATAAACTACCCCAAACTGTCAATTACTCAATAAAAACACCAAACTGTCCCATCACTTGACCTCGACTTTATGCTTTTTCTTTTTATTTGATGCAGGCTGGTTTTCAGCCTCATTCTGGAAGGATCTGCAGTGACAGTCGAGTCAGCTAAACGGCCACAGCTTCATGTAGGAACTGTGTGAAATCACTCGGTGTGAATAGTGCTGCTGCAGCTCGTCAGCTGGGCAACATTACCGCTGACGGCTCTTCACTTTGGCTTTCAACGCTCTCCCTCCAGATCAATGCTTCACCTCGCTGCACACATTTCCTACCCCGACTCCATTATTCACTCCAGAGCTTTGGCTTCATTTCTTTATTTACTCCTTGTTTGTGTAACTACATCCCTGTTTAAGGCCAGTTGTCTTCCAGTGATCCTCTTCATTCTTCCTGCAACCAGGAGGCTCATAATGAATGTGTCAACAGATACTGGATGGTGTTGAAATTAAAGTTTCCTTCAGAGGTCGGCTGATTCATTGATGCTAAGAAGTCTCAGTCTGGGTGGGAGGCTCTTTACATAAAATCTGGTAAATGTCAGTGTTTGCCGATAAAGATGAAAGATCTCCCAGTAAGAATTATGTCTCTGATTTTATATGTCTCACATATAAAGATCTCAGTGACCAAGCTCTTGTATATCAAAGATATATAAGTGTCATATATAATCCTAACAGAGCTCCCCTCTCTTAGTAGGGCTGTGCTAGAGTGCAGTTTACTTTATAAAGGAAAATATTTAAATGTTAACATACATGTCTAAACAGTTAAATAAATTATAAACCCCAACCTGGCTACTACCTACATTATTTGTGAGGAAATGGTCATCCTCATGCAACAAAACATAAATCTGTCTTCTGCTCTAAACAGCACATTTTCCAAACTTTTTCTATCATGTATATATAAGTTATATCCATTATCCAGTTATTCCAGTGACCTGTTTCTCCATATCGCTGTTTCTTTTCTCCCTTCAGTAAACCCTGATCTCTTCTTCTTCTTCTTCTTCTTCTTCTTCTTCACATTGGTTTGACTGCTACATTTTCCCAATCCCATACGTCCCCCCCCCCCCGTCATGTTGCCACGCCCTCCCAAGGGGGCCCACCCCCCAGTTTGAGAAGCACTGGTCCAAACACAGCGGACAGCTTGTAGCATTGATAAGTGCTTCATGTATTTGAATGTGATGGATTATGATATGAAAACTTTAACAGAAATTTCTACCATTGAAATAAAAAGTTTCGGCCTACCTGTCGTGTGAAAACAGTCTGTCCTCAAAACAGAAATTATGCAGTGCTGTAAAATTATCAGCACTGGGCACAGGAAACTTCCAAAATGTACCCTTAACATGACTCACTGCCCAGCATTTGGGAATTTGTAGCCTCTTCTGTATAACAGTAGTTGATCCACATGTCCTGGTTTCTTTGTGACGACATCTGCAGGAAAGAAAACTGGCTCTGCAGACACACCTGTGTCTGGGATACACAAGCATCGCTTTGACAGCTGGAGAGGAGGGGAAAAGTTATCTCATGGACATGCCACCAGTTCAAAGGGTCCTCAGTGGGAGGGGGAGGTAGCATCTCCCCATTTCCTCTTCAGCTCTGGCACCGGGGCTCTGCTGCACCTTAACAAATGTCTGTCCCAGCAAACTCACGAGCAGCAATGAGGACTTTCTTTTAGCAGCAGAGGGGCTGGGCTCTGTGGGTGTTTCTTCTTCTTGAGTTTCTGTTCCCCCGGTGCTCTGTCCTCCTGAACACATTCTGTGTTTTAACAAATGAATAGGAAACAGAAAATAGCACTAAAGTAGCTGTAACTGTGAAAAACATTTTGTTTTTGTTTTGTTACATTTTAAGTTTTACATGAAACATGGTGAAATTACCTCCTATGATGCAGACCCTTTGGTTACTCCCTCCTCTGTTAGGCAGGGCAGTCGGTGGAAGAACACGGATATCCATCTGACTCTGCACAAGAGTCTGCAGAGTGTCGACACTTGAAGCGCCTGCTGGGCTGCAAGACTCAGTGAATGGACGAAGCATGAGGGAATTTTCTGACTTGAACTGCAGTCACTATATTAGATGTGTTGTCTGCCACAAGCATTACATCTTTATTTGATAGCTGCCAATCTTCCAAAGCATGAGACAGTAGCCCATCCAGATGAGCACCTATGTGAGACTCATTTTGCTCTCGTTTGCAGGGCATGCAACAAAATCTGCCAGTCCTCTGTATTGTAAGGTGCAGTGACAGTTATACAGGACGCCGTTACAACAAAAGTCCAAGAATCACATGTTAAAAATACTCGTCTAGCTTGGTTTCATTGTAAAATGCAGATAGGACCTGTTCTGTAAACTTGTACCGTGGCTCCAACATCTTCAACAGTGAACCCAGAATTTTCCACAACCGAATAAGGCCGTTGATCCTTCGCGATGTAAGCTGCCACGGCCTGGGTGATTCACTTTCTTTTTGCAGAGTTGACAGCGTCTCATACATTCTTGGCTTGGCTGGATCCACTGATTGCTGTACAGTGGCAGGCATTAGCTTCTCAAAGTGAAAACAGCTAACATGGCTAACATAAAAGTAATTTCCTGAAAGACTAATCCCAAAATGAGCCTCTTCAGAAATAAAAAGTTGAGTTTCTCTTTGAATGCGAGCCAAAATGAATTAAATCTGACTGAAAAGATAAAAGCAGGGTTTCAGATGTGTCCTCTTTACTTTTATTCCACTACACCTGCTTTCTTCTCCTCCTTTTTTCTAGCCATTCTCTCATTGTAGCTCTTCATCCTCCTCCTCTTTCGTGCAAATGGGTCATTATTGGCACTGAAACCTGAAAAATGAGTCATTACATGCAGGTGTGTGTGTGTGCTCTGCAACCCTACTGAGGCGTTTCAGATGGTTTTCCAGTGGTGAAGTGCTGATCGAGCCACAGACAATTTTCTCTTTACTTCTCACTTGTCTTCTATTCCTCCTCTTCCTCCTCCTGTAGCTCCAAACTAACATTTCTTTTGCAGAATCCTGCAGTTTGACTTTATGACATTAGCTTCAGTTGTTTAATGTTAGTAAGAAAATTAGTTATATTTATTCTATAATTAACCTTGTTATGGCCCACTCCTCAACCTCATAAATATCTACTCAGCATTTCCTGTAATGGTGTCTCCCTGAGGACCCGGAAATTCAGCCACACACACAGTGATAGATTCCAAGAAAGTAATTTATTCAGTCTGGGTAATGGAAGAGATGAGCAGGGTTTGGTCCAGAAGGAAGCGGTGGCGCCTTCTTCAGGTAAAGCAGGGAATGATATCCTGAAAGGGCTCCAGAAACAGTCAGGATGATCCACAATCCAAACGAGCAGAGATTTAAGAAGCCAAGAGTCATAAACAGGGGTAGGAGGCAGACTACTTAGCTGGGGCAGGCGAATATCCGTGGTCGTTCCAAAACAGGTCAAAATCCAGGAGAGCACAAGGCAGGAGCAGTCCGACAGGGGATGAGGCAAGAGAAGTCCAAGGGCCGTAACTGGGTCAAACACAGGAATCAGAAAACAAGAGTAAACGCTGGACATCAACAAGGGAAAACAATGCTGACCATCTGGCAGGGAAGCAAGGACTGGAGTGAGCTTAAGTAGGGAGGGGAGCAGGTGAAGAGAGTGAGCAATCAGGATTGCCACAGGTGGAGCAGATGAGCATGATGAGGGACTGGAGGCCCAGCAGAGCAGCAACCATGACAATTTCCATACCATCTGTCACACTGTCAGAAAACTAGGTACAGTAGAGGTACGTTTTTGATCCCTGAGGTACATTGTGGAATTAAGTACCCACTAGGATCATAACTGAACCTCCAAGTGACTATGTGAATGTTTCTGAGGGCCTGAAAAGAATTGTTATGTTCCATTTATTGTATATGCTGTCTCTCATAAACATTACAATATCTGGAGAAAAAGAAGGAAGAAAGAAAGAATCCAATTGGGGGGGGGGGGGGGGGGGGGGGGGTGTGAGGGTGAAAAAGGCAGGGTAGGGGGAACTGAGTCTGGAGGGTTGGGCTGTGGGAGACCGGGTGGCACCAGGGTGTATGATGGATGGTTTCCTGGGGAGATGTTTGTAAGTGTGAGTGTATGTGTGTGTGAATGTCTGTTGGGGGGGGAGATATGACATATTTATAAAATCTGTCCGGGATTTTGCTTTATCTCAGACATGTATACATTGGATTTGGGTTGCGTTTCATTCCCCACAAACACTTTTTTCAGTCCACACCAGTCACACACCTTTCTAACAGTAGATGCCATACTGAGCCAAAACAACCACAAAACAATGAAGAACCCACTCCGGGCTCAGGGGTTATCCCGGACGAGCCCCCATTTATGTTAAGGCCCAGCTTGGCTAGGGAAGGAGGAAGTAACATAAAAGAAGCCCAGATCTAAAATGGAGTAACAGAGAATTTATTGTTCTTTGGCAGGTGAAAGGTAAAATAACACAAACAAACAGGAGGGATGGGCGGATGGTGCTGCTCAAATCAGAGAAACAAATAAAACAGAATGAACTACATAAGTGGAAGACAACAGCCAGTCTAACTAAGGTTCAAATAAAACACAAACAAAAACCTAACTGCAAAACAAAACACAACCGGAAACAGCACCGCTAACTGACTATAACAAACCCAAGAACTACTGTGGAAAGAAGACAAATCGAACTGGCCCAAATGACTTAAAACAAAACAACGGCTATGATGTCTTCCTGTCAGGTTTTTGACAGCACCACAGCACTGAGATGCTCAGGCCAAATACAGACAATAGAAAAATGCCAGTCTTAGTTTTACTGGACTTCAGTTTGATACAGTTGACCACAACATATTACAGAACAGAACATACTTTGTGTCAATAGGTAACTTTACATTTGAGCAGACAAGAATTACATGTGGAGTTCCCCAAGGTTCCATCCTGAGGCTTCTTCTGTTTAACATCTATATGCTCCCACTGGCACAGGTCATAAAGAACAACAACATTAGTTACCATAGCTACGCAGATGACACACAGATATATATGACACAGGTGCCAGTACCCCCACAGATCTGTAGGAATAGCATCTATAATCCAAACTACAGGTAGGAACGGGTCTTCAACGACCCGGCTCAGAGCTCCATGGTCCACGGAGCAGCCAAACACCAGAGCATCTGATTCAACAGATGAGGACAGTGTTCTGGTGGCAGGACCAGCGTCATTCAGCACATCTGCCCAGCAGAATAAACCATCTACCAGCGGGACATGTCCTATTTGACAAAAGGAGCTTCTATCCGAGATATTCGGGACAGATCCAGACAGAGACGTTCCTGCTCAAGATCTGAGGTCAGTGCTAGAGACCCACAGAGACAGCGAGCCTTGGCTCAACGAGCTGGTGCAGGAGCCACCCTGCACAGCCAGGATCCTGGACAGAGACCCAGAAAACCTGCAGAGTGAGCGCACTGCAGAAAACCATTTCATTAGTCAAGGCTTAGCAAGACGAACAGCATGTTAAGAAGCAGCTGGCTCCCCCAGCATGCTCTTCATCCCCAGAACCAGAAAGAGAACCGGCCACTCTCTGGTTTTCCTTACAAGGTAATGAGTGACGAAGGCAGCAGTCATCGTCTGGGTCGTCAGCTTCCAACTGCACCGGAAAATGTGACCATACCACATGACCATAAAACATGGCGGGAGCCCCTGACTGCAGTCGGTGTGCAGCTTCTTGTCTCTCTGTTGACGACAGATCTTGGTCCTCTGGTATCACCATTCATGAAGGTCCTGGTTCACCTCAGACCACAGCTGAAATAATCTAACAGGTCCAGACAGACCTCAGTTTGTACGGCTGGGAACTTCCTGTCTGATGAGGGTGTCGGTGACACCGGAGCACCTCTGGGAACTGTCCTGTCACCTCCCCTCTGCAATGAATATTACAATTATCTTCGTCTGGCAATGCAGGTTTAACCGTGCAGAGAAATGTAAGAGGAATGAACCGCCTCCCTGGTTTGGATCTTTGGGATTTCCAGGTACATAATTGAAAATGAAATAAACCCAAGTCATCGTACTGTAATATTTATTTGCTGAGGGGTCCCTTTAGATGCAAAAAACACAGAGGGAGTGAGTATAATTACAAGTAACCAACTTTATTTATGACAACTCATTAGGCAGCCTGTTTCAACCTGTAAAGGAGCCAGGATCAGTCAGTTCTTTCATCCAGCACAGGGCCGCGCCAGTACTTGCATTTCATGCACGTGAGTCACAGAAGAAGCCAAAACCGAGCAACCAAACCACCCCCATAAGGCACAGCAATAGCACAGCAATTAAAGAGCTTAAGCCATCTCACACGGCAAGCATTACACTGCAAACCAACATGATCTTCCCCAACCCCAAGTGTCTCTAAGACAAGCCGCGGGCAGCACCGAACCTTCCGACTACGCTGACTTCCCTGGATTCCCCCCGGACAGGTTTCCCCACTGGCTGTAATTAAAACTCTAACACTCAATCACACACTCATACACACAAATAAATGTTCTAAAAGGCCACTTAGCTCTCTGGGGGCTCAAGACCCTCCCCCGGGGTCTGAGCTTTGGCACTGGTCCGGCACGATCGAGTCTCTGCCTGGAACACCGCCCCAGCGCCGTGAGGTTTCCAATGGCGGCTGGAAAACCTCTCCCACAGCTGGAGAGTGGACAGCGTGCTCCTAGATGGCCCCTCTAACTCCCACTTGCCCTGCCTACACCGCAGCCTTACCCTATGGCCCCCTAACTATCTTCGCCGCCGGCAGCCCTAACCAGCTACGATCGGCACCCTCCCCCCAAATCCACTGAGCACCAGACAGTCTGCTTGGCTGAACTCAGGCCCAATAGCAGTCACCAAGCTCCTCTCTCCAGAAAACACACACACTGACTGAGCTTTCTTTAAAGACTCACCTCACTCCCAGGTGCTGCCACTCAGGCAATCAGGTGCTGCCACTGAGGTACTGACAGCTCTGTCCCAGTGCTGCTGCACCTCCTCCCCCTCACTAAATCCACCAAAACTCACTACAGTACAAACAAGCTCTTAAAATCCTGGATAAGAAGACACGACGCTGTCGTACTAAGCAGGTATAAGACGTTATGGTTGTGCAGACGTATTACATGGCTACACCTCCACCATTGTTCACCTCACCTCCGCACAAATGAAAAGTAACGAAGCGACCTCTAGATGGCGCTGTAGCATTCCTAAACGTTAAACTGGAGGTTTCTAACGTTAAACAATGTTAAACAATCAGACTGTAAAGCTATAAAGGAACAGAACAACCTGCACAAATGATCCTATTTTCTCCAGAGAAAAAAAGGGACTGTCGGCACAGAATACTTCTTTAATGTCTCGGTTGTCACGCCTCTTTTCTTCCTCTGCAGCGTAACAAAGTGAGTCTTTATGTACTTTTCTCACAGTAACGTCGTAGCTTTGTATCTTTGGTTCTGTTTGGACGAGCTTCTGCACTTCATGCCAATTACATTTTGTAATGCATTTTAAGTTTTTAGCCTTTTTAAAATTTCTTTCTATCTCTAAAGTCTTAGTTTCTCTTGCCTGCTACCGGGACTGTAGATGGAAACGAGCTGTAATCAGTCTGCTCTGAGTTTAACTTTTACTCTACATGTTTACTGACAAATAAACTGTTAAAATAAAAATAAAATAAATACTTCTGAAGGATTTTTTCAGACAATTTTTCCTTATGAAGAACTTTTTTTCATTATTTCTAAAGTAAATTTAATTTGCTGCTTGGTTCATTTTGCAGTTTTAGCCTGACAAGTTTCATAAAACCTGTCTGCGTAGAAAAGGGCAGTTTTAGAAATTCAAACAGTAAGCAAACTGTTTGTTTTGGGGGGGGGGGCTACAGATCCCTGAAGAAATGGACCGTGATCATATTTGCATGTCATTTAATTAAAATTGGAATAATAAAGCTGTAGAGATGACTATTCCTCTAAAATACAAACTTCTATGCAGTTCCAGTCAAAATGATCATCAGTCAGCTGTAAGATTAACTCTGTGTTTATAATTTTGGTAATTATCAGATTTTCCTTCAAGGATTCATTAAGTTGATGAATTTAAGTGAATTTCTTGTTCTGTGTGATTAAAATAGATTTCTGTGAACATCTTTCTTGCTGTTGTTAAGAAACAAAATGCCAACAGATGTCTTCAACTCATAAAAAGACAGAAATCATTAAGTAAATAATTCTGGATTAAGTTTAGACAAAAAACTAAACATAAAAAATTTTATTATCAAACCCAAAAAAGAATATTTTGCATTATGAAATTCTGTTTTTCGGATTTCCTTTAGATGATGTTGCAATTAAAACTTTCTGCTCTGTTTTTTATCTGGTCTCAGAGGACAGAAGCGACTTCTTCTTGTTTTCTTGCAGCGTGAACGCAGCAGTTTGGTGCAGTGCTGCCACCTGCTGGTCAGGAGTGTGTGTCGGATTGCCAGATGCACAACGTTAATTCCACAGATTGTCTTTGCATTAACGCCTTAATTTTTACAGCCACAATAAAAATCTCAAATTTATTTAATAAATTATTTTCATTTTATTTGTTTTGTTTGTTTGAGTTTTTAATGGTCTGGATTTGAATTGGAACCCCCAGTTTTACAAAGGTTGCAACAGAGCAGCTTTGGGATGGTGGAACGGGAGATTCTCATGGATGCAGGATGGAGGAAGGTTTCCACCACCTGGTTCCATCTACCACACCGAGGATTAACAAGGTCCGACCCGGTACTAGAAGGTGGACCTGATGAAGAGGACGGCTTATTATCATCATCATCATCATCATCATTATTATTATTATTATTATTATTATTATTATTATTATTATTATTATTATTATTATTATTGTTATTATTATTATTATTATTGTTATTATTATTATTATTATTATTGTTATTATTATTATTATTGTTATTATTATTATTATTATTATTGTTATTATTATTATTATTATTATTATTATTATTATTATTATTATTATTATTATTGTTATTATTATTATTATTATTATTATTATTATTATTATTATATCTTTGTGCATTTTATGTGTAAATAAAAATGACTGTGTTTAAAAAAAAAAAAAAGAACCAACGTTGCTTCTACAACCTTTTTTTTTTTCCAACCAGCTGATGCAGTTTTAGTCTTCACACTGAAGACAGGACCTTTAAAATGTGGAATTCTTGGAATTTGAGAGTTTTTTCTCTTGGTGATGACAGAGCATCCTCTCACTAACTGGACATCATCTGGCCTGTTTGTGCTGCACATGAAGAAGAGTCATATAAGGTAAAAAAGGGCTTTTCTGCATTTGAATTATGGATTTATTTAGACAAAAACATGACCGTTTGGTAGAGAAAATGTTTCTCGTTTCTCATGCATGGAACACGCGTGTCCTGCTCTTTGTCCAACATGCTGCTGCAGCCGACCTGAAAACGAGGATTTCTCTGAAACACAGAACAGTGGCTGCAGGTGGAAACAAGCCAGCTGCTTTCTATGTTCATCTCAAGGTCTCTTTGTTGTTGTTTTGAGTCTTTCTGGGTGTTTGTGTTGTCCGTGTTTATCTTTGGGTCAATGATCCATCCAGGCCTCTGAGATCAGGAACGTTTACAGACAGAAAAGCAAAAATACAGACAGAGAGTTGATGTTACAGATTCTTCACATGTACCGACAACATTTAGCTTAAATTCACATTTTTCGGAAGTTAAACTGACCTGGTGTTCAAAGATTAAAAGAACAAACAGAAAGGAAATTATTTCTTTGGAGAAAAGTGCAAAAAACCTAAAAACAAACTGATTTAATGTGAGCTGACGGACCGTTTCTGTCTGAAAGAAAAAACATGAAAACCTTCATGTTCTGGTACATGTAGTCTGTTTCTCCTGAGTCACAATAAAGCTCTGGATCAGGAGCAACTACAGTGGATTCATCAAAAACCGATAAAAAAGAAGAAATGTCACATCCAGCTTGGACTGGTGCATTTATCCTCTGAACGTGTTGATTGTGGGCGCGCGAGCGCCGCACAGCTGGAGGCGGCATCACAACTCCTGCTCCAGTAAATGAAGTTTGGAGAATGTGAGAGGAAAAAATCAATGCCGATCAATTTTCTCTCAAGACGCCCGGAGCTTCTTCTGAGAGAAAGAGGACACGTTTGAGGAGAGAGATGCTGCTGGGTGTGAAACGATGCTGCAGACACCGATGAGGAGGTTGTAGGTTTTTTCTTCCATCTTTGTCTGATCTAAACAAAAAAACCCTAAAACTAACCGGCAGCATCCGCCCTCCATCTTTGTCTGAGTTTTTCATTTTAATGCTCAAAGACTTACGAAAGTTGATCTTATTCAAACGGGAAAACTAAAGTAAAAACTAAAACCACAACGTCCACAGAAAGGAGAAAACACAACCTTTCACCCACCAATCAACACTTTTCTGATAAAGATCAGCCAGAAAAAACATCTGCTGGCACCATTTTAATAATGAAGGTCGTAATTTGAATCAGGTTTAGTTCTCCTTTGTTAAAGTTGACTTTAGACTGAACTCCTTTATTAATTTTAGTAAATCTTTGAGCTAATTTACAGAAAAACCTCATTTAACAGATTGGAAATATTTCCAGCTGAAGGATTTAATGTGGGACCAAATTCTGGCAAAATCTCCAAAAATGAGCTTTTCCTTCGACGGTTATTCTCCTGATGGAGCTGCAGTCAGCTCTCTGGCTGCAGCCTCTCACCTGCAGAGCTGCAGGGTGGATTTCTGGATGCTACCTGGACAGAACCAGCCTGCACGGCTGCTTCCAGTCTCCTCTCATCTACTCAGCACCTTTAGGCTCTCAGCTTGAAACTGAAGGACAGATTTGATGTTTTCTTTCTTTTAACTGATAAATGATCTCAGATGAACCTCAGAAACTTTGGAGGAACAGAAGCAGCCGTGACGGTTCAGCCCGTGTGGATCGGGCCTGACTCCAGCTGGCTGATGTGAATAATCCTTTCAGACGTGTGTGAGGCTCTCCAGCCCACTCACGTCCCTTCAGAGAGGCTGATTTTGACTGATTTTATTAGAAACTGTGGCCGGGAGGTGGGCGACGAGCCTCATCAGTCAGACTGCAGCATTCTGCTGAAACTCAGCTGCTTTCAGGCTCTGTTCAGGGCGCATCTGAGGAGGCCATTATTCTGGAATGGCTTCCTGGAAAACATTTCACTGATGTTTTATATCCTCAGCTGCCTTTTATATGCCACTAAATAAGGAACCTGTTTGTTTTATCATTTAAAAATGCAGCGTTTTTAGTGGAACTGAGCTCTTATCTTTATATATCAACTTATCTCTGAACCTAAGATCATGTATCTAGAGGCCACAGTCCTTCACAGAGCTTTATTGTTGTTCAGCTGTTTGTAGCCACAGTATAGAAGCAGACTGCATTCACTTAAAAAAGCAGATTTACACGTTCTGTGGCCATTTTCTACCCTGCAGGAGGTAATAATAAACTAAATGAATGTAACGTATCTGACAGGACGTCCTTTAGCTGCATCATTTATGGTGGACCTGCAGCTCATCGTGCAGGAAGAAAAATGGCCGCTGGTTAAATTTCTGCAGAACCACAAGCTGCAGTTTCAGGACCCTCATTTTCAGCACTTTTCTAGCTCTTTTCGGTGTCATTTACACCATTTTTCAAACTTTCAAGCTGTTTACGTTAATGTTTTGGGTAAAAGTACAAGGCAGGGTTGAGATTCTCTCGCAGAACACATCATAAACTCTTTATCACTCTGGGTTTTAATAATTTGTACATTTCTGAAGGAGCTCTCGTGAGGAATGAAGGTTCTGATCCTGCTGGTTCTGATGCACCAACCTCTGGTTCTGCAGAGACCCTGTACTCATCATGATGCACGTCCTGGATCATAATTATTTCATCTTATTTTTCTTTGGTTTTTGTGACTTTATTAGTTCTTTATTACTTTAATATTAGACAAATAAAAAAATATGGTTTTGTAAAATGATGTAATTAAATCAGAAAAGCAGCTTTTCTTTCTGAAGTGATTGCAACATGCTTCTGTACATTTCAAAGCATTAAAACTCTGAGTTTGTTAACACCGCTGACAGCTCCATCGCAGCAGAATTTTAGACATGCTGAACTTCATTTAGCTGCTCTGCTGCAGAAGCAATGCTGAATCTTCCCGACAGGAAAAGCAAATATGCCTGTTCTCTCGTTAGCAACCAAGCTAACAAGCTAAGTAGCTGCTGTTAGCTGCCTAGCGAGGTGTTAGCGATAACAGCTGCTATCTTATGCTAACGGCTGTTATCTGAAAACAGTAAAGGTTCAGCAGTTAAGACGTTCCTTATAATCAACATTCAGCCATATTTGTGTTTTTATGTCACGTTAATTTCAGAATAATCATCATAAACTCGCCTTTTTGTTGAAATTCTTCCAGATGTTTCAAAGTTGTGATGACTCCTCCAGCCCTGGGAGCATAATTTAATCATGTGTGCAATAAAAAAGCCTTGTGAATTTTGAATTTTAGCAGATCTGATACAGAACTTTGGTTCCAGATCACAGAACAAACAGTTGTTTTGGAGGTCGACCACTTCCCAAACTTCTCTATTTAACAGTATGGGGTCATATTTGTTTATTCTGGCTTTCCAGAGGGCAATGCACAGTGAAATGCTGAATTTCTGAGCTGGATTTATTTAATTTAGTAGTGTAACAATCTTTTCCTTAAAAAAAAAGTCCATAAGCAAACAGCCAATTAATGAAAGCAATGAAAAGAAGGAGCAAATCATCGTCTAAAGGGGCTTTCAAACTTCACTCTCTTGTTTGTGGACCAAAACATGGGACTGGAAACCTGGTATGTACTTTATATAAACCAGTTTGTTAGAAAAATAAAGAATTCTTCAGATATTGTGACACATTATTTCTCACATACGTGTTAATTATAATGACACAAGACAAGATCACACATCAGCAGTACAGACGAAGTCCCTTTATGAGATGAATGAAAGAAACAAACACATTTTACTGTCAAAACGGGTTTAAACGGTTTCACAAACGACTGTTCGTCCTGAAAAATGAAAACTCTTTTCGCCTCTGAATCAGTGGGTAAAAACGTTGACCTGGAGCTCACGCTAACATTTAAATCGTTTAAGCACTGAAGATGGAAAACCAAGAACCTGAGGAGCAGAAACCAGAAAACCTTTCGGCATCTTGATCAAGTACTACACACACACACACACACACAAACCCACACACACACACACACACACATATATATATATATATATATATATATATATATATATATATATATGTATATATATATGTATGTATTATGTCTTTCCCGCTGAACTGGGGAAAAATGACAAGCAGCACATTTACGTTCGAGTTACAACCAGATTGTTGCAGTTAGAAGTAAAAACGACGTGAGATGAGCTCCGACATGTATCATCTGGGAAATTCTTGCCGTCATGGTTTGTGTTGACAGTGAGGGAAACAAACGGTAAAGCGACAGTGAAGTGGACCTGCAGGGTTTGAGAGAAACATTTCAACTCATTTTCACACCTACGACAGCCAGGACAAAGTTAATCCCACTCCCACGCCGCTCACAGACGGTTCCCCAGCTTTTAATACAAACATAAAGTTTGGTCATGTGCAGATCTTTCCAGGTTGGATTTTCATCTTGACCTGGGAAATCAGCAGGGATGCAAACTGCATCATGCTACACCATGGCCTGCAATCTCCCCGCTGCATGCCGGAGGGACGAGAAGCTGAATTTATCACCACCAGGCAGCTTCTCTTCATCCACTTTTCCTCCACCGGGAACCTCTTTTCTGTCTCTCGATAAAGGACATGTCGACTGGCCTCCTGCTTAGAGGCGCTTCTTTAGTTCTGGGTGATGAAACTGAGCTTTTAGCACTAAAGCTTCCACTGAGGTGTCGCAACAGCAGCCAACATGACCAACAAGCATTTGTTAAGCGCTGCTGATGCTAGTAAAAGAGGTTCCAGGTGGACATCTGGTTGAGGTTTTGTCAGTAGTTTCTACTCCTCTGCTTTCTTCATCCTGGAAGTTATTTCTTGATTTCCTTTTCAGGTCCTGTCAGGTTTACGGACTCTCCTGCTCCATGTTGTCGATCAAGTTCTCTTTCTTTGTGAACTGCAGATGCCTGATGGACCTCCAAACCCCGACAAACCTGTCACTGGCTGATTGACCATCTCCGACGTTCTCCTTGTGGATGTGCTCCCTCTGCATCTCCAGCATCTCTTTTTCTGACATCACACCAGCCTTCAGGCCTCCTTCTTCTCCTTCATATGGTCCACTCTCTGTCTGCAACTCTCCATTAGCTAAATGATCTGTCACCACTGCCTGCTTCTCGTTCGTCTCTCCTCCGGTCCCTGGTTGTCCTGAATCTGAACCAGGGGTGGCCCCGTTGTCGTCCAGAGGTGGTTTCTCTCTGCAGGGCTCCCCAGGCTGCAGGGCGTCTCCTCCCACCTTCTCCAGATCCTCATACAAGCTCTTTTTCTTGGTCTCAAAGTATTTGACCACACAGTAGGTGATGGAGCCGACAGTGTTCACCACCACGCCGCCGATGAAGAGTTGCGTCGGCGCCACGTCTTTGAACGCCAGCATGCCGACGGTGATGGTAGCAATGCTCTTGACCACACCGACGAAGCTGGTGGTGACGGCAGAGTTGATGTAGGTGCAGTGCAGCGTGGTGAAGTTCATGGCGCAGCCGATGAAGATACAGAGGATGAAGATGCCCGTGATCTCAGGCTGCTTCCATCCCTCATACGACCACATGTTGAAGGCGTCCATGGACATGACGGAGCAGATCAGCAACACCTGGAAGAGACGAGAAGATGATGGATGAAGGCGATAGAGGAAGAGGTCACAGCGGGGTCACGGCTTGATGAGGGAGGAGCTGTTGCCGTTGTTCTCTTGGAGTTGTGTGAAGCCTTCGATACAGTAAACCATGAAGTCCTTATCACTAAATGTTATCTTAAATTTCCAACACAAACATGGTTTTCATTATATTTACTGAATAAGATGCAGCGAATTAAAGATGTATCCTCAAGTTATAGGAAGAACACAGTAGGCGACCTCTCTTAGGTCCTTTACTTTTTGGTCTTTATAGTAAAGATCTTCCACAACACTGTCATGGAGAACACATACACACCTATACTGATGATACTGTTTTGTACACATGTATGAACCACTCAGCTAGTACCTGGAAAGTTAACGTGTAGTTGAATGACTTGATCAATCTTGTCTTATTTTGAAAATTAGCAAAATGAAATGTATTTTACTTTGTAAAACCAGCTATCAGATATTTTCATTAAATATGAATCTACTGATATATTCAGTCATTTAAACATCTTTGTGTCACTTTAGATTCAAATCTTAACTTCCAGAAACACATCAAGAAAATGATAAAAAACTATTAAATACAACACTCCCCATAGATGTATGAAATATGCATGCTTACTTAAATTCCTTCCACATATTTCATAGTGTATCATTACAATCATTATATGAACAAGTTATAAAAATCTTTTATAAAAAGCTAATCCAGTACCATCACTATAAGTTTTTAATTTAATTTATTTAATTTAATTTAATTTAATTTGTAGGATTAATAAGGTTTTTCATTCATATGGGGCTCCATAAATAGTTTCAAATCTTAAATGAAAAATATTTGAAAACCCGAATCCACATGGGGTGCCTCCAAATGTATTTGTCTGTATGCTTGTTACTGTGTCCTGGCTGGAAGCTGCAGATGTAAATTAACCTAAAGCTAATTCTGGTACATTGCATCAAATGGCAACATTTAAATTTGAAATTCTACATGGGTCCTAAGAAAGAGAATAAATAGATTAAAGACAAAACATTCCTTACCGGAGTTGCCATGATGGTGATGGCATACTGTGCAGTGAGGGGTCCGTACTCACTATCCAGGCTGGTTTTCTGGATCAGAACCAGGTAGGAAGCATGGATGATCACTGCCAGTACACCGGTGATGTAGCCAAAGGGATCGCCAGTCAGATCACCGGCACCTGGAGGGAAAAATATGATGAACATTGTGATGATGAGCAAAAGAAAACAGTTTCAGTACAGATTCTATTAAATGGATTTATTTTAA
Organism: Melanotaenia boesemani; assembly: GCF_017639745.1. Taxonomy (NCBI): domain Eukaryota; kingdom Metazoa; phylum Chordata; class Actinopteri; order Atheriniformes; family Melanotaeniidae; genus Melanotaenia; species Melanotaenia boesemani. Next base: position 27,239,722 of record NC_055703.1, on the reverse strand, counting down.
AAAAAAGTTTTTAAAAGTTGCTTAAATTAAAATAATATCTTGTTTCCTCACAGTTCTGAAGTCTGAGGAGGATGTTTTCCCTTCAATTAGTGATTTTCTCACTTTTCCACAGTGTTAAATAAACTGGGAGCTGGGTCCTCAGGAGAAAAGCTGGAAATCTGGAAAATCCTACATCTCATTTTATTCCTGGAAGGGAGATTTTTTAAAATAAGATGAAGTCTTTCTATTAAGATGTATTCTTAGTTTTAGAGATTACCACACCAGAGAGGCTAAAACCGGAAACACAGGTCAGTCCTCAGGAACTGGAAATCTGGTGGTTTAGCTTTGATGTGATAAATGTTTTAGCCAGTTTTCTGCTTCTCTTTGGGCCCTGATGCTCCTGAGAAGATATAATCCCATATTTGGATTAGAAGGCTGTTCTAAACTAAAAACAGCTCCAAATAGAAAACTGTCCTAGTAAGTTTTTCATTGGTTGGTGGATTTCAGAGGTTTTCAGACCTAAAATCAACAATTTTCTTTTCATTCAGCAGCAGGAAATAAAGCTCATCCAGGACTGAACATCGCCATGAAAAACCTGCAGGAAAAACTGGTTAGTTTGGTCCAGTTTTCTAGACAAAGAGTTGAGTGTCATCGGCGTAACGTTGAAATGCATCCAGTCAGTTTCCTGATTAAGGGGGGTTATATCTATTTTTTTAAGGAGTTATGAGGTCATTTTCCTTGTACATAACTTTTTCTTAACAGGAAGAAATGAATAAACTAAAAAGCAGAACCAGCCATCGATCAATGAGCCCTGACCTGATTATTTAATGCTGCTCAACCTGGACGTGTTTCTGCTTAGACTTGAGAAGAAAGTGGTATTTTTCTTTTTATCCCTTTTTCTTTGCTCTAATGATAAATCAGTTTCACAAAGGTGGAAACAAGAAGTAGAGACGTGACCAGATTCTCTGTTAGTTTGAACAGATGCTGTAGAGATCGTTAAAATTTGTAAAACTGGACACAAACATGAACAATACCAAGACTTTTAAGATACTCTGTTGAAGTTAATTTCAATCTGACTCAGAATTCAGACTCTTAAATAACAGAAGGCCATGAAAAAAAAAACCTCTCCACTGAAAACAGTCTTTAAAATATTGACCTTTTCTGCCTTTTTGGTCATAAACTGTTTGTAAAAGATGGATGGAGTCAGTTTGGAAATGCACTAATGTGCATCACCCCTGAGTGCTGCCACAAAATATCTCAGACTCCAACAGAATCCTGTTTAAAAAGCCTCAAAGACACGGTGAAGACGACTTGCTGAATAACAAACTGAGCATCAGAATGAGGAAGAAATGGGATTTAAGTGAGTTTTAACGTGGCATGGTTGCTGGTCTGAGTATTTACTGGGATTTTCACCCACAACCATCTCTAGGGTTTCCAGAGAATGGTCTGAAGATGAGAAAATATCCACCGAGCAGCAGTTGTCTGGACCAGAATGTCTGGTTGTTTGGGCCCCTTAGTACCAACGTGGCCTGGTTTAACCAGCGCAGCCTACCTGAGTATCGTTGCTGACCATGTCCATCCAGCAGGATAATGCACCATGTCACAAAGCTCAAATGCAGCCAGCAAGAATTAAGGCAGCTCTGAATGAAAAAGGGGTCCAAATGGAACTAGAAGGTGGACCTGATAAAGTGGACAGAGTGTGTAATATCGGCCGTGTTCAAAGGATTCTTTGCTATGATTTTTCATCATCTGAGAGGCTTTTTTAAGCTAATTCATGTAAAATTTCCATCAGTGAAGCTTCCTTCATGCAGGATTTGTGTCTGCAGGGAGTTTTAAATTACCTGCCCAGCTCAGGGATTTCAATCCAGTTTAAAGTGACTGAAAATCATTTTACTCCTTATGACTTAACCTACTTTATAAAATTTGCCCACAGCCATGCATACATGTCTCAAATAGAAATTTTTCCTCAGATTTTGAGTGAAAATTGAGCAGTTTTGTCAGTCTGATTTTTTGTATCTCTATCACAGTAAACGCAGACAGAACGAATGAATGAAACAAGCTGGTTCTGCTGCTTTCCTCTTTTCTCAGTGTCCATCTTCATAACAGAGTTAAACTGTAAGCTGGTGCTCATGTTTCATTCCCATCTCTTCTGTAATCAGGTCAAAAGATAAATTTTTCATGACGTCTGACAACATGAGAAAATTGTTAACAAAATGAAATGATCTAAATCCTCAAAACATGCTTTTAAAATCACATTTTTTAACAACAGAACGGGCAATTACCACAGAGATTAAACCCAGAATGATGAATATGTCCATTAGATTCATATTCTACACATTTCACAGTCCATGTTTTCCTTTCCTGGCTCAGTAAGACTGTGCTGCATCAGCAGAGATTGATTCAGGAAATGAACTATGTGTAGATTTATTTTTTTTGTTTGCTCTGGGATCATTAACATTGATGGAAGAACCAATTCTGCAGCTGGGAACAACGATTAAAGCGCTTGTAAGAAGAAAAAGGTCACCAATAAGCTGTTTTAACTGCAGGAAAAAAGATAATGATCTGTGTTCATGGAAATCAGGAGCCACTCATGACAACATGTGATCACTTTTTAGGATTTGTAAAAAAAAACAAACAAAAAAAAACAACCCTTTTAACCCTCATGCATCACTGTGGCACTGTTTCCTTCCATTTGGGCAAAATTTCATCTTCATCTGGCCAGAATTTTGGCTGTTTTAGTGAATATGTCTCTCTCTCTCTCTCTCTCTCTCTCTCTCTCTCTCTCTCTCTCTCTCTCTATATATATATATATATATATATATATATATATATATATATATATATATATATATATATATATATATATTACCATTGTGTAAACAAACTGTAATTTAAATGGTTAAAATCCCAATAATTATGAAATATTTGATTGTTTTGATCAGGCCTGAAGTTGATTGGAAGATTTAAATTAAAAAAGCAGAAAACATATTAATGTGTTAAGTTTTTTAAAGTGGACATTTTTTTACCTTAATGACTTAAAAGGGTAGTAAATTTTAAATTTGACTCGACTCAAAATCTAATAAATCACCAAAGTCACTATTTTGGGTGCATGAAGGGTTAAAAATAATCTGCCAGCAAACTAAAATTTGTCTTATGAAAAATAAATAAAATCAGATGTAATATCTCTTAAGTAATTTCAGTACAATGTCTAATTGACTCCCATTATAACCACCTTTTAACCTCCTGACTACTGTTAAATATTATTATGCATTTAGTGATGTTAAGGTGTCTTATCAGAGAAAATGAGTGAATTTAGACATTTTTACTGTTCACTGCTAAAAAAATGACCTATGCATACAATGTTACAAGCAAAAACATCAGTGACATTAAGTCATCATGCTGACATTTAAAGGGTTTAAAGTCTTTTAAATCTTTGAATGTTTGGTAGTTTTGATCAGGACTGACGTTGTTTCAGAAATTAGTGCAGAAAAAAGCTGAAAAACACAATCTGTTAGATAGTTAAAGCAGTTTTTATTAATATATTTATGACTCAAATCGGTGTTAAATTAAACTGCTGAGAGTTGATGTGTTTTAACAACAAATCTTTGATATTGTTATTAGATTATATAAAGTCTTAATATTTAGGTTGCAAACAGAGAGTCTGCAGAGCAAACAGAAACCTGATGTGTGTGTGTGTGTGTGTGTGTGTGTGTGTGTGTGTGTGTGTGTGTGTGTGTGTGTGTGTGTGTGTGTGTGTGTGTGTGTGTGTTTACCGGCCAGCACGGCTCCACCGGTGGTGATGAGCACGGCGATCACCACGCCGATGGACGGCACACCGTTCCTTAACACGCACACACCAATGCTGAGCGTGAAGAGGGGCAGGCAGCGCTTGAAGACCACGTACATGGGCAGGCTGAGGCCGCGCAGCGACCACAGGGTGAGAGTGGACTGCAGCGTGGAGAGGATGCACACCGTGGCAAACTCCTGCAAAACACACAGACTTTTACAAAACGCTCCCACTTGTCTTTATTCCAGCAATGAGTGTGTTCGTCACATCATTTATGTTTACTTTAAATCCAGGTTAAATGTAGATTAGCATCCCCCTAAATGTTTATGGGTTTAAGACAAATTACATGATCCAGTTTCTGAAATCACAAACGTTTGGTCTCGGGTCTAAGGATCAGTTTCAGACTTTAGAGGAACAAAGTCTCAGCTCAGTCTCTGTGATCAGGATCATAAATAACAAAAAATACACGAAATGAGTTGAATGAGTGATGATGGGGCTGCAGAATGAATCTAACTGGAATTTTCTCAGACCTGGAAGAAATCCAGATAAAGAAATAATAATAAAATTAAATAAATCTAGTTTGACTAAAATGATTTTAGATCTGTTTCTGTCTAATACAAATATCCCCATTTAGATTTAAAACCTGAGAATTAGTCTTGATTACGTTGTGATTATCCATCCATCCATCCATCCATCCATCCATTTACAGCCGCTTAGTCCAGCAGGGTCGCGGGGAAGCCGGGGTCTATCCCAGCAATTAGCAGGCAAGAGGCACGTGCACCTGCGCGGGTCGCCAGTTTATCACATTGAGATTATAATTTAGTTATTATTGCTGGAAAGGAGGTGCGAAACTGGTCAATATGTAAGATTTCAGTTCAGTTCCCACACAGAAAATGGACCAATCAGAAAGCAGCTGATCTCTGCTCTTTATTCTGCACCAGTGATAAAGAAAAAATAAATGACTTCCAGCAGATTTAACGCTTGAGCTGCAGAAACGTCCACAAACAGCCCCGACAGTCAGCAGTCTGCCAGTCAGTTAATCAGTCAGTCATCAGCAGGCCGACAGGGAGCAACTGGAAGTTTCCATTAATAATTAAATAAAAAACACTGATGGAAATGTGAGTTTATGGTGTTGAAAAGTTGCCTGATTAACTTTTGTGATGCAACAGTCTCCTGAAGGAGGAAGTCTGGTTGATTAAAAATAAAAACGTGAAGCAGATTAACCCGCCTGGTTATAACAAAGCTTGACAGGTGCAGAATCAAGTTAACTTCGGGATAAAGCAGACTCTGCTGCAGCTACAAACAGCCCTCTAACGGGGTTCCTTTCTTTTTTGAAGCCATTCTTTACTTCTTACCTTGGAGAGCTGTATGCTGAACGGGGGGATCTGGACCTTCCCCAGCCGCCTCAGGGTCTCCAGGGTGATCGCCGCGGTGAAGCTGGTCAGGAACTGGATGAGCGTCAGGAAGTTGAAGTGATAATTACTGATGAGGAACTTCAGCAAAATGTTGAGCGAACCGGAGAAGACGCCGTGCGCCACGGCCACGGAAATCCCCAACAAGCGGCTCTTAAACACATCCATGTTAGAGGTGAGAGGACAAGAGAGACAAGAGAGACTGGAGATGCTGGAGGTGAGGCGGGCTGCGGAGGCTCTGATGAGGGGGAGGGCTGGGGTTTTACGCACTGCTGCTGGACGGAGACGCGGGGAGAGAGGAAGGACGCACCGCGAGGCAGTGAGGAGCTCACAGCATCACCAGAGTAGGAAACGACCTCTGCTGCGGGAAGAAGGGAGAAAAACTTCCCAAACTCTCCTCGGATGGACTTTCTTCTCAGTCCGGATCCAGCTGGAGTGACTTTTCTCCTCGCGCAGCAGCTTTCGGATGGATGCAGAGGAGGACGAGGATGAGAGGGAGTCCCAGGGAGAGTGAGAGGAGGCGCAGCAGCAGCTTTCCTGCAGAGACGAGCTCGTGCTCCCTGAGCACGCAGACACGCAAATTACATTTTTGCCGCAGCGCCTTTTGGCTGCGCATCTGGCAGAGGGGAGGGGGGCGGAGAGGGAGGGCTTGTGTGCGAGAGGAGGGAGGGGTGGTTGCTTTTTACATCACTGAGGGCCCCACGCTGAACAGACTCCCACATGAATGAAATATCTGTTGTTTCTCAACTTTTCACTCTTTTGTTTCTCATCTCCTGGAGCTTTTTTCTTTTTTAAAGACCGGTTCTGATCTGTGGACCCAAACCTGACCTATACCAGTCTTACAAAACAGCACGAGGCGTTCTTGTGTTATAACACGTGACCAACATATTTTAAATAATAATTCTTTAAAAAGCCACCTAACGCTGACCTGCGTCCTTCAGGCAGAAAAAGGCCCCAGACTGAAGAGATGAACCAGTGTTGGATCTGTTATTGGATCTTTAGGCTCTTTGTCACAAAGATGCTCATTTGTTCCCATTTCTTTCGTTTTTTTTTTCTGTGAAAACCAGCAGACAGACTGACAGAAAACAGGATTTCAGCAGCAGATGGACAGGTTCTGAAATCCAGGACCAGGACCTGAGAGATGCATCTGGACCTTCAGTTGATCCATCTACTGAAGCCTCATCAAAAATGTAGTTTACAACATGCTGTGGCTAGGATAACCTATTAACTCTTCTTCACCATGTTCATAATATGAAGTAAGTTTTTGTTTTCAAGAACCTCAAGAACCGTTTGAGGTCTGAATTAGTCATTAAATGGATATAAATCCATACATGACGGGGTGGAGGTGGAGGTGGAGGGGGGTATAACACACCAGTTATTACATGACAGTTCACGTCCAGAGTCCTAACAGTTGGCATGACACAGACCTTCAGAGCTTTAGTTTCAGAGAGCATCCTGTACCTAAAATTAAACTTTTTGATTTTCCCTTCAGTTTTTTGGGATGTAATTTCTAAACTGACTCACCTTTAATTGAATTTTTCACAACCTAAGACATTCATATCAGCGTGAAAGAGGCCAGATATGCTGGATTTAGGGTCAGCACACAGTCTGTGGGTCAGAGTCAGGGTCACACCACAGATTATCAAATATGTACATGCTCAGGCTAAGATTTCAAATCACTATTTCAATAGAAAAAATTAAATGACAAAGTTTTATTAAGGTGAAATCGGAAAGTAAAAACTGTTTACAGAAGCCAGTAACATCTGGTTTTTAAACTGGACATAAACCTGAAATAAAATATTTGCTTGTGCAAAAGTAATGAAATTATACACCGCTGGGTTTTTAATACAATACACGAAAGTTTGATAAAATAAATAAAAGTAAAGCTGGTTTTCACAGCTGATGGATCCGTTGTGATTAATTAAATAAAGTTATTATGACAAAACCTTTATATATTTTGGTTTCATGCTTTGAAATAAAAAACAAAGTAAAACTCACAATTTAATGTTTTTCCTTTAATTAACATTTAATCTGACTGGAGTTTTTTCTGATTTGTAGCTGCAGATGTTTTGCGTTACAAATCAAAATTAGAATTAAGGAATTCCGTAAAAAAAACAAAAAAACAAAAATGGATCCGGGAACGGCATCTGGACCAGATGCTTTCGGTCTAGCAGATTTTGCCATCAGTCTGAAGTCTGACTGGACGCTGAGATTCACCGAACAGCTGCTGCGACAGACTCAACATCCTCGCATGTCTGACAGCACACGGCCTGATTTCAGTCCTTCCAGCTGATGCTGACACTGCTGCAGGGATTCCCTCCCATCCTGAAACTGTGGGATGTTCAGGGATCCGTGCAGCACAGAAAACTTTATTAAAACCACGTTAAACTAGAGACTGGGAAGATTTCCTGTCTGTCTAGAAAGACGTTTGGATGTTTGCCATCATGGTTTACAGCCAAAGATAATTTAGTTTTATTTCTAAGAGTGTCCTCCTCCTCATTTTTATCAAAACCGGAAACATCTCTGTTGCTCCTAACAGGCGTGAAAATGACTCGGACAACATTTTAATTGGAATATTTCATGAGAAAATCAGCTTCCAGGCTGCGAGGGAGGCGGATCCACCCTTATCGAGGGGAAAACATTAGCTTTCAATTAACCCAGAGAGAAAGAAGACGATGCTTTAAAATGTGGGAGGATTAAGACCAGGACTGCAGACTCTGCAGGGTCTGAAGGAGGAAAGACTGACTGACTTCCTGCAACCATTGTTCTGAGATTAGGCTGAGAAAGTCCACACACACACACACACACACACACACACACACACACACACACACACACACACACACACACACACACACACACAGGTGAGTAAGGAGGAAACATGTCAGTCCGGAGTGGAAACGTGCACGTTTAACCCTGTAAAGCCCAAACCAATAAATAATACAGAAAATTCTTTATTGGTCCTTTTTGAACAAATGAATAAAGTGTCCATATGTAAGTTTTCATTTGTATCATATTTGATACATCCGGTCAAAATAAAATAAAGTATTTCTATTCTATTCTATTCTAAAAGGTCAAATTTCCTTTTTTTTTGTTGAAAACACTAATGTAACTGGCAGAATGGAAGATGAACATTTCACTTATTCTGACTCATTTTGTGCTTCACAACCTTTTTATCTTCCGGGTTTGAAAACAGTTTCCTTGTTCAAGCAGAGATGAACTCACATTTCTCACAATAGACATGGGAGAAGTGGTCTGTGCAGTGCTGGCCTCTCTGTCGTGTTTCCCATGTTGGGAAACGATCGAGGCCATCCTTTCTCACCCCAGTGGTTTTCCTCTTGCGGGGCGGTGTTGGTGTTCCTTCTGGAGAGGACACACTTTTTGACTTTTCCTGCGCTTGTGAGAGAGGTGCCAACAGAAGCCTGAAACCTTCTCAGCGGCAGGGGTTTCAGCTTGGGGTCCAGTTTTTCCAAATCTCTCCTGTAGCAGATCCATGCATTGATCACTGCCACCAGATGTATATGTACCATCTTCGGGATCTGAAGCTGAACTTGTAAAGTGCAGATAGCATGTCAAGAAGGTCCACACCTCCCATGAACTTGTTACATGCGTCAACGATGGCTGGTCTGGGGACCATTATGTGGGTTTTGGCTTTCCGATCCCAACGCTTCACATTGCCCAGTGGTTCAACGCCAACAAAAGGAGAGAGCAGGTTCACAGCTTTGTTGTCACGCCATCTTACGATAATGATGTCTTCCTGGTTCACTCTAAAATCAAGAGACCCTCTTCCTACTTTCTTCATTTCTTTCTCATCCATCAGCTGTTAGTTCTTTACCCTGTTCATTCGGACTGATGTAAAGAAGTTGTCTGCAAAAACTTTGTGATTTCTTCCTGCTGGAAGGGTTGAGGTCATTTTCAGGACAACGTCTCCGGTAGCACCAACATCAGATTTTTCTTTATCAGGATTTTCTGCCCCTTGAGTCATACAGAAAGCCACTGTTTGTCCACTTTGTCCAGCACGTCCCCACATCTTGAAACCCCACTTGTGAGGTTTTCCTGGCATGTAACACCGTAGATGTGACTTTCCTTTGAAAGGCACCATAATTTCATCGTGACATTCTTCAGGAGGTGCACAAAGAAAGCGTTGCCGTAGTTTCTCTAACCAGGGCCTGAGTTTCCACAGCTTATCTTCTTTTGCATCTTCAGACACATTGAGGTTGTCCTGAAAGTGGACCAGTGTCAGCAAATTCAGGAAACGACATCACATCACGAACTGCAGGACACCTTGTCTCCAACAGGCTCGTACGTTGGGCGTTTGTACTAACCCCATGTGAATGTACATACCCAGAATTTGCTCAGTTTCTTTGGCGTTTGTGTTCACTGACTTTCTATTTTTTGGCACGCTGTACAAGTTTGTTTCTTCTGCACTTTCCTGTAGCATTTCCTCAGTGACAAAATCTTTGAAATACATGCATGGTGTCCAGTTCAGCCTGTCTTCACAGCCTCCTCAACAGATTCCACAAACTCAACAGCTGGAGGATCAAACTGTTTTTTTCCACTGGTACTCCTTCCTTTTCACTTTGCCCTTTGTTGACTGCTTTGGTATTGTGTCCTTTGCTTTGGTTGTCTCCTCTTCTGGGACCTCTGGATCTTCCTCATCATCATTACGATCTGTGTTCTCTTCAATTCTTGCAGGAGGGGTCCATTCCTCCTCATCATCGTCATCATTTTCCCCTAGCTGCTCAATGTCACTAGCCTTTCCATCCAGAATCATTTTCAGAACTTCTTCAACGCTGTATTTTTTTTTTTTTTTTTGCCATCTATAAACATAAACACAAGCGACAGATAAAACAGGCTATTGTGAATTTTTTTGGTACTGGTCAGTTTTCAGTGAAAATCAGTAAATTACGGTTAATTATAGCGTAATCAGGGTATAACAAGTTGCATAATCTAAATGTGTTGTGTACCAAATTATGTCATTTAAACATTTAATCAGTTTATTTGAAAATTAAAAGACTATGTTGCTTGATGATATGTATAATTCACGAAATTCAATGAAATGACAATTTACTGATTTTGAGTTGCACAACCTTAATATACATTTTAACACGGTTTTATTAAAACATGAATTATGAAATATTAAGTAACAACTTAGTAACTGTTCATATTTATGTTTCAGTAAAAACTAAAATGTTTTTCTTACCTTAACCTGAGTGTCTCATTCCTCAGTAGCAGGAATCTGCTAGAAGCTCTGGAAAACCCTCTGGTGAGTGAATTACTGCCCCCTGGTGCCTAATCTGTGCACTGCATGTAATTAATCATATACAATGGGTTTTTAAAGAAAATGTTTGTCACACTGATGATGTAGAGGACTCAAAAAGTCATGTATCACATATGATACGTTTGGCGTTATAGGGTTAAAGGCACATTCCAGTTTATTCCAACCTAATTCCTGGAAGGACGGGAATGCCGGGAGAGAAGTGGAAGCCAAAGAAAACGAAAAAGATTAATAAGAATTGAAAGAAGAGAAAAACGACTAAAGTTGTAGGAAAAAATGTAGATGTTTAAAAGAAGTGAAAAAGAGATGAAGAAGTGGAAGATGGATGAAGAGCAACAAAGATGATGATGATGGACAACTAGAGGAAGATGAGAGGAGGAAGAGGAGGAGCGATGTGTGGAGAATTTTCATCCACATGATCCCAATATTTTTTTTTTATCAATTTATTTTAATCAGTTTTTCTTTTGTTCCAGAGCTGCAACTGATTTTTCAAACAAAATCTAAAATAAAAACAAAAATTAAAGAAATAAACTACAAAAGTAAAATAAAACTTAAAAAAAAGAAATAAAATAAGTAATGAGAACCACTACAGGTCAGGTCCATCTTCCAGAAAATTCCTTCGCATGACGGCGCTCCACTCGACCCTGAAACGTGTTTGTACTTCTTCATCATGTCCGTTAATGCCGGTTTCCGTGTGATGAAGCACGACACTGCATCACGCCATCATGTTCCAGGTAAACATTTTTCTCACCACAAACATCTGGTTTCTCCAATTAAACTCATTTCTTTGGGCAGACAGAATTTTGATAGAATGAAATGATTAAACAGTTTTATAGATTTATTAAAGCAGACAGATCATCATCATCATCATCATCATCTGTAACATTTACAAGTTCAAGTGATTTCTACTAAACATGTTCAGAATTACATGAAAATGATGCTCAGAGAACATTTACATTTATTCTCATAGAGAGAAGAAAGTAAAACACATTTCTGTCTGATGAAAACACAATAAACTATTTCAGGGTGAAGCTTTCATGTTTGTCCTAAAAGGTGAATTTACCTGAAGTATTTCTGGAGACAGTTTTTACAGAAAACATGGAGGAAGAGGAGAAGCGGCAGCACAATGCCTTCCAGCTGGAATATTCCATGAACGGACGTCTGGATATTTGGTGGCGCGTGCCAAGGCCAACTTGTATCATTAGCTTGTGCTACGTTAGCCTAAACAAGCTACCGTGGCTTTATAGAATATTTAGCAGTGATGTCCCGCTGTAGCATCTCCATCTGTTTATTTCTTTCACCAGTCTCTCTTCTCTGCACCATGTTCGGTGCTTTCCTCTCTTCTGTGGAGGTAAGCTGTGTCTCCTCTGATGAGCATCAGGTACAGGTGGCGTTGGAGGCCATTTTGATGATTTGGTGACCACCAAGCCCTGGTTCTCACCTCCAAAATAAAAAACCAATTGCCCAAAAAGGAAAATTTGCTTTAACCATCCAGCTCATTGGATGTTTCCAGTAACGACGGAACTCGTTCTGGTTGTCATTAAAGATGTGGACAGAATTCGACAGGTTAGACAATCACAGTTAATTATACCATAAACAGCTGGTATAAATCAGCCAATCGTTGCAGGCTAATTATGTGTGTGTGTTCCAGCAGAGAGGCAGGCAGGTGTGTAGATCTTCACCGTCTCATCCCAGGAACAGTCCACCACCTGCAGACAGCACAACCAAACAAGCTGTTAGAGGTGGAAACCCGTCAGGAACTCCTTTCTGCACATTTCCAGCAGCTCCTCATGATTCTTCCTTCACTGAATTAAATCTAAGACTTGGAGCATTCTTAAAAATAGCTCATCATAAGACAGAGAACACTTCAAAGGAACAATGGCCGAGCTGTTTCTATCGTTATCTACTCATGACAATGATCCAGCAACTTCTGGACGTAATCCTTCTACAGACAGCAGCACATGGGCGGGATGACAGTCACACATAGCGAAGCTGAATTCTGCCAGCACATGACCGTCATAAAACCACTGCAGAGCTCTATGGGTTTAGATCTGTGCCAAAAAGATCAAGAAAGACACTTTGTACTTAGACACTTTGAGAGTCATTTTAGTTAAAGCTACATTTTACTATATTTTTTTTACCTGATCACATTAGCCAACTTTCTATCAATCTATGACTAAAGTAGCCATACTGCTGGTCTACAGGGAGTGTTTTGGGTTAACGGACCGGATCACGACCACGACCATGAGTCCGCATCACTGCAGACGTTCACCAATCCACCTGTAGATTTCCCACTCCATCCTTCCTTCACTTGTGAACAAGACTATGAGATACTTGAACCCCTTCGCTTCGGGCAAGACTTCATTCCCTACCCTGAGAAGACACTCCACCCTTTTCCGGCTGGGGACTATGGTCTCAGATTTGAAGGTGCTGATTCTCATTCCAGCCGCTTCACACTCAGCTGTAAATCACTTCAGCGAGAGCTAAAGATCACGGCCCGGCGAAGCCAACAGAACCACATCATCTGCAAAAAGCAAAAACCCGATTCTGAGGCCACCAAACTGGAACCACACCCTGGCTAGAAAATCTGTCCATAAAAGTTCTGAACAGAATGACAAATGGTACCCTTGGCGGAGTCCAACACTCACTGGAAACAAATCTGACTTACTCGCAGAAATGTGGACCAAACTCTGGTATCGTCCATAAAGGGACCAGACAGCTCGAAGAAGGGGGACCAGTACTCCATACTCCCAGAGCACCCCCCACAGGAGCCCCCTGGGGGATACAGTAAAGTGCCTTCCCCATATCCACAAAGCACATGTAGACTGGTTCGGTGAACTTGCATGACCCCCTTTCCCTATATGTTTTTCCTTAAATCCTGGGAACACTCTCCCTTTTTCATCAGTTTCATGATTTGAATGATTAAAACAACTAAAAACAGCACAAATATGGGGAATTTCCAGAAATTAAGACCACATTCATCACATACGTGCAATGAGCTGGTTGACCACCACTAACTGTTACACTGAACCGCTGAGGAGAAAACATTTTAAAAGTTTTTTTTTAGATGAGATTCACATCGAAATCTTTTAACTAGAAGCTTTTCAACCAGCAGACACCTCAGTTTTGAGAAGTAAATCTTTAGGAATGAATGAAAGCAGTTTTTGTTGCAACATCTCCTCCATAAACAGATTTAAACTGTGAACAGTCACAAGAAACGGTTTCTTTCATTTCTACAGCCTCCAGTATGGTCTGAGCCTCAAGCCTCCTCTCCTGTTTTTTAACTTCTAATAAATGTTTACACATTACATTCAGAGTGAATGAACCAGCTCTGAACCACTATGACAGAATGATTAACCTCAAGTCATAAAGAATAAATGCTCAGTTAGCATGCTGCAAACATACACATACTGCCTGAAGCAAAACATGAATCATATCTGTCCTTGGAGTTTGTAGAGTTTCTAATGTTAGCTTGTAGAGTTTGTGATGTTAGCTTGTAGAGTTTGTGATGTAAGCTTGTAGAGTTTGTGATGTTAGCTTGTAAAGTTTCTAATGTTAGCTTGTAGAGTTTGTGATGTTAGCTTGTAGAGTTTGTGATGTTAGCTTGTAGAGTTTGTGATGTTAGCTTGTAAAGTTTCTAATGTTAGCTTGTAAAGTTTCTAATGTTAACTTGTAGAGTTTGTGATGTTAGCTTGTAGAGTTTATGATGTAAGCTTGTAGAGATTGTGATGTTAGCTTGTAGAGTTTGTGATGTTAGCTTGTAAAGTTTCTAATGTTAGCTTGTAGAGTTTGTGATGTAAGCTTGTAGAGTTTGTGATGTTAGCTTGTAAAGTTTCTAATGTTAGCTTGTAGAGTTTATGATGTTAGCTTGTAGAGTTTGTGATGTTAGCTTGTAGTTTGTGATGTTAGCTTGTAGAGTTTGTGATGTAAGCTTGTAGAGTTTGGGATGTTAGCTTGTAGAGTTTGTGATGTTAGCTTGTAGTTTGTGATGTTAGCTTGTAGAGTTTGTGATGTAAGCTTGTAGAGTTTGGGATGTTAGCTTGTAGAGTTTGTGATGTAAGCTTGTAGAGTTTGTGATGTTAGCTTGTAGTTTGTGATGTTAGCTTGTAGAGTTTGTGATGTTAGCTTGTAGTTTGTGATGTTAGCTTGTAGAGTTTGTGATGTTAGCTTGTAGTTTGTGATGTAAGCTTGTAGAGTTTGTGATGTTAGCTTGTAGTTTGTGATGTAAGCTTGTAGAGTTTGTGATGTAAGCTTGTAGAGTTTGTGATGTGAGCTTGTAGTTTGTGATGTTAGCTTGTAGAGTTTGTGATGTTAGCTTGTAGTTTGTGATGTAAGCTTGTAGAGTTGTGATGTTAGCTTGTAGTTTGTGATGTTAGCTTGTAGAGTTTGTGATGTTAGCTTGTAAAGTTTCTAATGTTAGCTTGTAGAGTTTGTGATGTTAGCTTGTAGAGTTTGTGATGTTAGCTTGTAGAGTTTGTGATGTTAGCTTGTAGAGTTTGTGATGTTAGCTTGTAGAGTTTGTGATGTAAGCTTGTAGAGTTTGTGATGTAAGCTTGTAGAGTTTGGGATGTTAGCTTGTAGAGTTTGTGATGTTAGCTTGTAGAGTTTGTGATGTTAGCTTGTAGAGTTTGTGATGTAAGCTTGTAGAGTTTGGGATGTTAGCTTGTAGAGTTTGTGATGTAAGCTTGTAGAGTTTGTGATGTTAGCTTGTAGTTTGTGATGTTAGCTTGTAGAGTTTGTGATGTTAGCTTGTAGAGTTTGTGATGTAAGCTTGAAAAGTTTCTAAGTTTTCTAAGTTTCTAAAACCTTACAACTAGCTCTGTCCAGATGTTTATTGGAACTGAACGTGCTGAAAAATAACACAAACATCAAAATAATTGATGGCCTTTGTTAAAGTAAGCAGAAGTGTTGACATCTTAAAGTTCCTCTTTTAAACTTGTGTAATGCCTGTTCTGCAGAAAATGGATGTGGCTACAACTGCTCTTCTTGTTAAATGTTATGAAATGATGAATGCTGTGTTTTTCCATTCTGAATGACTTGCGCTACTGATTCATGTAATTTGCATAATCGGCATAATATAAAGGCTGCGCTGGGATTGAGACTTTGGAGTTGACACCAGATACTCTCTGAGTGCTGAACCACTGTCTCTCCCCATCGCGATGTTGAAAACCTCACACTGAGTTCGTTGTAACTTATTTCTTGATAGAAAAATACCCATCAGCCTTATTGACATCAGCCACAAGGAGTTTAATGATGTAAGAAGCCAAACCAAATTTTCTCATGTAGGTTGTTTTGTGTTTACCACATGTAAAGTTTTAGTAATCAGAGTTGGGAACATAGTTAAGAAAATATCTCTGACTCCCTCATTATGCTGTAGGACTG
Organism: Melanotaenia boesemani; assembly: GCF_017639745.1. Taxonomy (NCBI): domain Eukaryota; kingdom Metazoa; phylum Chordata; class Actinopteri; order Atheriniformes; family Melanotaeniidae; genus Melanotaenia; species Melanotaenia boesemani. The sequence goes on along the minus strand of NC_055703.1, from coordinate 27,223,884 downwards.
GTTTTGTTATGCTGTACAGACACCACATTCCCTCTGCCTGCAGACCTCATAGCTGTTGCCTGGAAACCATGTTAACCATGTTCAAAAATGTGGGATTATCTATCCAGCTAACATTAAACTTTCACTTTCCCATAACTGACACACCCACTAGCTTATTAAATAAAAACTGCTGATGTGCATACCTGAAAATAGTCCCCCTCCCAAAAACAGAACAGAATAAATGCTGGCAGTGTGGCTAATTCTGATCTCTTATACAAAAATACAAAACACCAATTAGAAATATGCCAAATTCTTTACAGAGATTTTTTTTTAAATCCAGAAATATTGTGTATTGAGTCTATGGAAATTCCAGTCCTTTAAACTCTGGATTTAAGGATTAGCATTTTGAAATATCGAATTTTAACCTTTTTAAGGATCCGTGGATACCCTGACTGATGTGAGTTTGCAGAGTTTGTAATGTAAGCTGCTTCACAACTACTCTTTTGTGGTGAAGGAGGACAGAAAGTAGAAGAAAGGCTGGTTAAAAACACTGAAATAATGCTGCCTCGTGTGCCGTCTTGTCGCAGCAGGTGAAGTGTTGACCCTAGAAAGATGGACGACTGAGATGAGATGCTCGTCCCTCCATCTCCTCTTAAAGACACATCAAAGAGCTCCATCTGAATCAGCTTCTATTATCTGGTTTGAGATGACTGGTTGCTCTACGTAACAGGCTGCATCTCGTAAAAGACTGGTTGCATTTGCATCAAACCCCTGCTCTGAGTAATTTATCCTCCAGCTTTCATCATTCTCCACTGACTCAGAGGGAATTATGCAGCTGGACTGAAACCTTTCATCACTTTACTGTTGATTGAAAGTGTTTTAGTTCAAATGTAACACTAGAAAAGTCAAAGAAACAACACACATTAGTTTTTCTAAATCTTTGAAGATCAGCATATATTTTAACAGGGACAATGCCTGTTTGACTCTCTTTGATTTTGTATTTCAGAAAAGATGTTGCATTTAATTGGATAAAAATCGGTTTTGTGGAGTACCTCAGGGGTCCGTCCTCAGCCCCCTTAATTTCTGCAGACATATAATCCACGTTTTTTTCTTCATGCTGCATGTTAGCATTAAAGTTTTGACACGATAACTGAAAAGTTTAATCTGGAAAAATTTTTGTAAAATGTATGACAGGAGATTATTGTTTGGATTTTAAAATATTCTGACCCACGATCCCATCATTAAAGAAAAATCTGATTGGATGTCACTCAGGACAGATTCAGAAATCAGGTTTTAGTTGGTTTTGTCCTCCTAGAATTTTAAACTGATATGTGAATGTGGTTAAAATACTCAATGTAAATTTTGTAAACAAAAAACTGAAATATTCAGAATTATATGGAAGAAAATTAGAATAAATTCAATAATTATTAGGTCAAAATAATCAACCAAAATCTCTGAGACTGAAGTTTTTTTTTTTTTTTTTTTAATTAATTAAATGTTGCATTTTGTATGAATTTATTTCCCAACAGAAACTTTTCAGGTCAGTAAGTGAGGTGATTAGGGTGGTAGCGGGACGGGGGACTGCAGGAGAAGCTGAAAATGACACCTCTCAACAGAAACTTTTCAGGTGATGAGATGGAAAAGAAAACAGTTGTGGAGCTGTGTTCACCCCTTCCTCTGCTCTATAATCAGTCCGAACATCTATCATCTGGATGGCATGCCTCTGTGGGAAAGTGGTTATCATCTGGATGAATTGCAAGGTTATAAAAATATGACTGATGGAGCAAAGACGCAAGTCTTTCTTCAGTCCGGATGTTTATGATCATAAGAGCTCAGACGAATAAGGTTATTACTGTATCTTGATATGTTACTATCTTAAAGCAATGCTCCACATGTTTCCAACTATAAAACTGTTAACGCAAAGATTTAATTTTATCTTAATGTTATAAGGATTTTTTGACATACCTGCAGACGTTTCTGAGGATGGCTGCAGGTGACAGCCGAAACCTGTCAGGTGTGTTACAACATCCTACTACTACTGTCTGAATAATACAAATGTTTCTGCCTCGTTTCAGTGCTGTTTAGTAAAACAACTCTATTTACCACAGCTGAGTAGTTTATTTCTAAGGTAATCAACAGGTTTATCTTTGTGTTTAGGATGAGAAGTCCCCAAGAGGCGTTGGATCGTGTTTGTCTTCTTATGGTCAGTTGATAAAATTTTTAGAAACATGACATGACATTAGAAACATCTCTCTTTATTACCCACCATTACCTGGTCATGACCAGAAAGACCGGTAGAGAGAAAGAGATGTGGGACGGAGCAAGAGATAAGTGAACAGTCAACATCAGCATGAGCTTCCAACAAAGTGGTATGGAGCCATTACGTCAGCACGCACTCAGCTGGAAAACACACAGAGATGTTCGGCAGGTTGAAGTCCTGACGGATGAAAACCTTGAGAACATGTTTTCCATGCTTACTAAATGGAACAGTAGCATCATGTGTACATGGCAATGTTAGCAATATGGCATTAGCCAACTCCGCAGACCTGTTGGAGGTGGGATATTTGAAAAACGGTTGAATAATTCTCAGTGATTTTAAACCTCCATCCCTTACATGAGTTGAGCAGTAACTAATGGGAATCCATTACAGTGACTGATACAATGAGCCCTTTTTATGACATGGGATCCCTTTCTGTTCACCTTTGACACTTTAAATGAATCCATGAGCAAGAATTTGGGAAAAGACTTGCAAAACATACTGTAAGTTAAAGTTCCCTGGGAACAACTGTCATCAGAAAAAATTGAGTCAGCTTCTGTTAATTGGGAAGAAAAACATGCATGAGATGTTTTCAGTGAGATTCTGTCTGTCAGGTGAGTTAAAGCTGTGCTTCCATGCAGCTGTTAGCTGTGGTCACATGGTGTAGCTGGACGGTCTTCGCCGGCTTCCCGCCACCATCGGGCTTCCCTCCCCTCCCTGCTCCATCCAATCCCTGAATCAGAGAGTCAACCAGCTGAACGGCCTCTCAGGGCATGAACAAGCAAAGTGGTCGTGCAGTGACTCAGCCACGAGGAGAGAAATGCCCTTCTTTAATTAAGTTTAACAGCCGGTCGTAATATGAAGGCTGCCAAGACTGCAGCAAAGCACCAAGAGGAGAGAGTGAAGGGAACAGAGAGAAAGGACAAGATGTGAAGCGAGGGGGAAAGCTGGGAAATAAGAAAGCCTGAAGGGAAAGGAAAGGTAAGAATGGGTTCAAAGTCTGAGGAGTGTTTAATGTCCCTGAAAAACGAGGAAAAGATGAATGAAGAAACACTAATTAAAACAGTAATAAGCCTGTGGCAGCTTGTTCTCTCAGGGAACGTCACAGTTCAGTACTCGTGTTATCAGTGTCGGAGCGTCGTGGTAACACCGCCTCCGTGCTGAAAATCCTGACTCACCACGGCCGACTCCTCCGTTCTCATTCAATTAGAGGACTTCTGTAAAATCCAGACTGGCATCTTCAAAAGTCAGAGCAGCCCGTAAACCAAATATTTAGTGTGCAGATAAACTGACTGGAGAACATCAGTTTTATAATTAGGAAGCAAAACCCAGAAAAAAATGGTTCATTTCTGAATGAAAAATGCATCAAAATATGAAGTTGGAGAGAATTTCATTTAACTTAAACATGTTTAAAACGGCTCCGATAACAAACCAGAGAAAGTTCTTGTTTTATAGAACTGTAGGATGCAAACAGGGGAGCTGAAAAACAAAAGAGCTGCAGTTTATTACTTACACAGACATCATGTTTGACTTAAACTGGCAGCAACAACTGCTCGTATTTACGTGATCTCACATCCTCCTCATCCTGGAGGTGCTGCTCGCTCAGCTGGACGAGGAGGTGGAACGGACTTTCTTTTTTCTAAAAAGTGGAACTTTACCTCTCCGTTCTATGGCTACCTGCTCATCACTTGAATTCTCTGTCTTCCTTCCTCATGTCACTCAAGCGGATCCTAAAACGGCGTCCTACCGCAGAAACTTGAGATCTCTCAGACCTACACAGCTGTCTGATGAGGTTTACTCTTCCCTCCCTTCCCACTCAGACTTCTCCTTACTGACTGTTAATGAGGCTACAGAAACACTCTGCTCCTCTCTCGCCTCCTCTCTGGACAAACTCTGTCCTCTGGTTTCAAAAACATCCAACACCTGCAGGACACCGGCCATCGAGGCCGGAGGTGGTGATCCCTGATCTTGTGTTTTATATCTCCAGTCTGGGGGAAGCAGCTTTTTGATTATATGAGAAGTCACAGTTCATTTAAAGCCACTGGATGACAGAAACAAAGCTTTCTTCTACTACAGCTTCAACTCTAACAATAAACTCTGAATGTAAAAGTCACTCGATGTCAGGAATGAAGACATCAGCAGATCCTCAGAAGTTCTCCAGAAAAAGTTTTATTTAAAGCCGGACTTATCTGAACTGGTTTTTGTTCTCATGGATCCGGAACATGAAAATAAATCCCGCTCTGCTCGGCTGGAGGTTATTTTTGTAAAATAACCGAGCCACACGCCTGCAGATGGGCGTCACCCTGCCTTCCTGTGATCTATCGCCTCATCTCGTCTCTGAGCAGCACACAAACACAGAGAACCACCTAGCAAGCACAAAGCTGTGTTAGCGTGGTAAAGTGTGTGAGGTTTGGCTTGTGATGTTGTAACGAGGGTCATCCATCAGACATACATGGGTTACAACCGGAGGCGACCACAGTCGCCGTGTGGAGGGGAGGGGAGCGCCATGACCACAAAAACTGATTTTATAAACAGTGAAGAGCAGCGCGTGTGAAGCAGAAAGATTAAAAAGCCGAGCAGGGAGGAGGTTTGATGTATCCTGGTGGGACAGATGATGCAGAGTTGTTGGGTTTCCAGTAGATTAGCCTGACGTCAGGATTACCAGTCTGCTATCATGTTCATGGAAACGATGCCGAGTTCACAGCGACTTCTTACAACAAGAAGCTCCGTGTTTTCTTCCGCTGGCCTCTGATCATCTGTCCATCCTCCTCTGTAGACATGTTCAGGATGTCACAGATGTTTCAGAGGAAAAATCAAAGGAGGATAAATTCTTTCCCTCCAGTCAGCCTGAAACGTAATCTTTAACAGGGTTACAGCTTTTTGTCCACATTCAAACCTCGTTTCCCTGAATCTCACAAACAACAGACCCATAAAGACCCATAAAGACACGATGCACGTTTCAATGGGAAATAAAGCAGAATTAATTTAGTCTTGTGGTCGAGACCTGCTGACAGGTCTTGTGAATCTGTCTGTAGTCACCTGCATCTGGTCCTGAATCTCTGGATAAAACATCCGCTCAACGCAGCTCAGAGCGTCGTGCTCGGATCGCTTTGTAGATGAGGCTAAACGACGTGACTCAACCAGCTGAAATCAGAGTTTTTCCTCACAGATTTTAGTTTTTAACTAAGATTTCTAAATACCATAAAGAAAAACATGTCTGACATTTGTCTGTCAGATCAGCCTTTTTGGTTACCATAGCAACAAGAGTCAGGCCAGGTGCCGATGAGGGAACATCAATCCAGTTTAGTTGGTTTCAAGGTAACATCAAACTTTCCTGATTTCGCTGCAGTGGCTCCTCTGAAGCCTCAAAGTGGTCAAACAAACCAAAATGCAGGAAGATGTGAGGCATTGTTAGTCAGGGCCGGTGTCACCACCGACTTCCTGAACCAATTCAGTTAGTTCCATTTCCAGATATCTGTGTAACAAAAAGCTTTATCGAAAGTTAAAAACATTCCCAGGTAACTACTTTTTATAAAACACTGAGCCGTTTACATGACCATCAGAATCATATATCTGGGAGTAATCAGATTACTACAATGATCTGGATATGAGGCGTCTACATGAACATCAACGATTGTTGTCTATGTTTACCGGTCCTTAACATAATTTACTTAGAGTACGTACGTGCGTGGTGATGTCACTTTGTTACTTTTAAAGCAGGTGTGGCGGATCCCACAGTCTTAGCGTTAGCTGCTATGTGAGAGCTCGCAGCCTGAGTGTTAGCTGCCAACGTGAGAGGTAATAAGCAGCTAAAGGTTTACAGGCGAATGAAATCCAATGGTGAATGAAAACATCTGAATGTGTCAGGCTTCGAATGTGTATATATAAATATATATATATATATATGTATGTGTGTGTGTATAAGTAGTCCATCCAAATAAGAAAACACCATCTAACCACGGCTAATCACTCCAATTCTCACAGACCATCAGTCTGCTGCTGCGATGCTGGACAGGACAACGTAAAAAACATTTTTAAACTGGTTTTATTTGATTCAAGAAGAAAAAAATCTACAAAGATGGACACACTGAAACACAGACGTGTGTTCATGTTTAACAGGCGACCTCATGATGATCACAGCTAACAACACGTCGTCTCTCAGACTGAACAGTGTGGCTGGTTGCCGTGGGAAACCGTTTACTGTGGTCAGTTCCCGCTGATTCGGACGGACATGATCCAGCCTCAGCATCACCGTCTTTACTTACTTTATTCATACAGGTCGTCCCACTGAGACACACAGTCTCATTTACTTTTCCTTAATATGAGTTTCCATCAAGTTATTTCTGCCCTCAGGTCGAAAACCCATGAATGTGTGTGTGTGTGTGTGTGTGTGTGTGTGGATCTCATCTCAATAAGTCGATCAGATGTTTCTACCTGGTCTGCTCTTTTCTGAAGGACAAATTGCAGCCATTCAGGAGTAATTCCCTCCGAGGTTTCAGAGCGATCTGAGACCAGGACGATAATTTAAACCGTCACTTAGCTGTGATTTCCAGCGTTTTTGTACCATTTAGAGCAAAGTTTGTTCTCCACTTATTCCAGGAGTCTGAGAGCAGTTCAACCTTCATCTCTCCGACCGTGAGGACGGCCTCGCTGGAGCTTACCCGAAGACGGTTTATGTAAAACTGTGGGATCCCTGCTGCTGGAGAATCATTCAGCCAGTTTAGTAAAATTAACAAACAAAACCTGGTCTGACACACAGCGGATTTATTTAGACGAGAATACTGAAATAATCTCACATTAAAATATTTTCTATTTTATTCTGAAATATTTTTTCAGTTTTCTGAATTAAATAACTTCCATTAAAAAACAAAATGATCTGTTTTTTTAATAAATTATTTTTTTTATTAGAATTATTATTAGAATTTTTTTTTCACATCAAACAATATTACCTATTTATTATTTTTACCTAATGATTTTATTAAAATTTCACCTGTTTTTCTGAAATAGAATAATTTTAATTTAAATAAAAGACAAAATATGATTTTTTTCTGCGTTATGTGATTGTCTTTTTAATAAAAAAAATAATATAATTTTCTTTTTTTCTTTTCTAACTGAACTTTTGTCATTATTTTATTTCATTTTAAAGATTTTTAATCTAAACCATCTCACTAATTTTGTTTCACAGTCAAACAAGTAGCTCAGAAAAACTACAAAACCTCTTATAATCTGAACTTTCCATCTTCCAGTAATTTCAATATTCCATGAAAACTGATCAGTAGAGCCTCGTCTGAGCAGGAATAAACTTTATTACTTTTCTGACAGTGAGAAATATTGACCCGCTGGCCGGATGATGAGATAACAAACACGACAGCCGATGGGCTGAAAGGGTTTGAAGTTCAGCAAAGAAAACCTGACGTCCACGCCCACGTTCTCCCTCCTGCATCACGGCCGAGTCTGCAGCTGAAATCCTTGTTTCCTGATCTGATCCCAGCATCCTTCCTGACAGGATTCCCCCGGCCCGACAGCCACTGTGTGTGTGTTGTGTGTGGGTCAACCTCAGCCTGTTTGATGGATGAGCCCGTTAAAGAAACTGAACACAGTGATCATTTCCTTAGTTTTAATAAAAGATTCAAAACCACTTTCAGCTCCATGATGACAGAAGGAGGTGAGAACAACCCACAGATGTTCTGGATCTGCTTGCAGAACCGAGGAATGAAGGACAAAGACCAGAAACCAGCAAGGCTTCGATCTCTGGGAATTACCGGTCAAAAGATGCTTACATTTTAAATGACGTTTCCTTCAGGTTGGGAGACAGCTCCCAGTCTGAGATAGGAACTAAAGCTGTAGCTCCCAGTCTGAGCTAGAAACTATAGCTGTGGCTCCCGGTCTGAGATAGGAACTAAAGCTGTAGCTCCCAGTCTGAGCTAGAAACTAAAGCTGTGGCTCCCGGTCTGAGATAGGAACTAAAGCTGTAGCTCCCAGTCTGAGCTAGAAACTAAAGCTGTGGCTCCCGGTCTGAGGTAGGAACTAAAGCTGCGACTCCCGTCTCAGGTTGGGAGACAGCTCCCAGTCTGAGGTAGAAACTAAAGCTGTGGCTCCCGGTCTGAGGTAGGAACTAAAGCTGTGGCTCCTGGTCTGAGGTAGGAACTAAAGCTGTAGCTCCCAGTCTGAGGTAGGAACTAAAGCTGCGACTCCCGTCTCAGGTTGGGAGACAGCTCCCGGTCTGAGGTAGGAACTAAAGCTGTGGCTCCCGGTCTGAGGTAGGAACTAAAGCTGTAGCTCCCAGTCTGAGGTAGGAACTAAAGCTGCGACTCCCGTCTCAGGTTGGGAGACAGCTTTGTTTGTTGTGTCGATGAGGAAAATGCAACTGAACGTGTTCATGTCTCCCAGGCCTGTAAATACTGTACGTGTATGACGGTTTTCCATATGGGGAACAAGTTGAGGAGTTTATGACAACATATGGAAAAGTCCTGCTTTTCTAGTCCTCTACAAAACAACCCAGAATAAAAAAGCTTTCTTTTTCTGGATGTCCTCATCTGAGACCACTAGAGGAGCAAAAGGCCTCGGTGAGCTGAAAACTATCAATCAATCAGACTTTATTTATATTTCACTTTTCATACAATTTTGGAATTCAAAGTGCTCTACAGAAATAATAGAAATACAACAGAAATAAAACCAAAAGTCTTCCTGTTGTAACCTGTTACAGAAAGAGTCTGAATGGAATACACAGCGTGTTACCTGGTTGGGGACATGCAGGTTAAAGTCTAATCCACAGACGAACTCTGAATGATGCTCCACGGAGTCCAGAAGAGGCGGATCTCTACTGTAATCCCAGAACCTGAACACACACATGAACACATAAAACAGAAACATATTTTTAACTAAAAGTAATAAAAAAAAACCTACAGCCACATCATAAAAAACTACAGCCACATCATAAAAAAACTACAGCCACATCATAAAAAAACTACAGCCACATCATAAAAAACTACAGCCACATCATAAAAAACTACAGCCACATCATAAAAAACTACAGCCACATCATAAAAAAACTACAGCCACATCATAAGAAAACTACAGCCACATCATAAGAAACTACAGCCACATCATAAAAAACTACAGCCACATCATAAAAAACTACAGCCACATCATAAAAAAACTACAGCCGCATCATAAAAAACTACAGCCGCATCATAAAAAACTACAGCCACATCATAAAAAAACTACAGCCACATCATAAAAAACTACAGCCACATCATAAGAAACTACAGCCACATCATAAAAAACTACAGCCACATCATAAGAAACTACAGCCACATCATAAAAAAACTACAGCCACATCAAAAAAAAATCTACAGCCACATCATAAGAAACTACAGCCACATCATAAAAAACTACAGCCACATCATAAAAAAACTACAGCCACATCATAAGAAACTACAGCCACATCATCATTTCCCTTCAGGCTTAAAAAAGTATTTTATACTCCTGCAGAAATCTGATCTCCACTACAATCTGGATTTCTTGTAAGGAAGCATCAGTAGAATAATCTCAGAGTTTCTCTTCTTTCTCTGCAGTTCTGCTGCTTCTTCCACATCTAACTGGTCCAGGCAGATGGCCGTCCGTCCCAGTTCTGGTTCTGATGGAGGTTTTCCTCCCTGGTTCTGGATCTGATGGAGGGTTTTCCTCTCTGTTTCTGGTCCTGGTGGAGGTTTTCCTCTCTGGTTCTGGTCCTATTGGAGGTTTTCCTCTCTGGTTCTGGTCCTCGTGGAGGTTTTACTCTCTGGTTCTGGTCCTGGTGGAGGTTCTCCTCTCTGGTTCTGGTCCTATTGGAGGTTTTCCTCTCTGGTTCTGGTCCTGGTGGAGGTTCTCCTCTCTGGTTCTGGTCCTGGTGGAGGTTTTACTCTCTGGTTCTGGTCCTGGTGGAGGTTTTACTCTCTGGTTCTAGTCCTGGTGGAGGTTTTCCTCTCTGGTTCTGGTCCTGGTGGAGGTTTTCCTCTCTGGTTCTGGTCCTGGTGGAGGTTTTACTCTCTGGTTCTGGTGGAGGTTTTACTCCCTAGTTCTGGTCCTGGTGGAGGTTTTACTCCCTGGTTCTGGTCCTGGTGGAAGTTTTACTCCCTGGTTCTGGTCCTGGTGGAGGTTTTACTCCCTGGTTCTGGTCCAGGTGGAGGTTTTACTCTCTGGTTCTGGTCCAGGTGGAGGTTTTACTCTCTGGTTCTGGTCCAGGTGGAGGTTTTACTCCCTGGTTCTGGTCCTGGTGGAAGTTTTACTCTCTGGTTCTGGTCCTGGTGGAGGTTTTACTCCCTGGTTCTGGTCCTGGTGGAGGTTTTACTCTCTGGTTCTGGTCGTGGTGGAGGTTTTCCTCTCTGGTTCTGGTCCTGGTGGAGGATTTCCTCTCTGGTTCTGGTCGTGGTGGAGGTTTTACTCCCTGTCTCTGGTTCTGGTCCTGGTGGAGGTTTTACTCCCTGGTTCTGGTCCTGGTGGAGGTTTTACTCTCTGGTTCTGGTCCTGGTGGAGGTTTTACTCTCTGGTTCTGGTCGTGGTGGAGGTTTTACTCCCTGGTTCTGGTCCTGGTGGAGGTTTTACTCTCTGGTTCTGGTCCTGGTGGAGGTTTTACTCCCTGGTTCTGGTCCTGGTGGAGGTTTTACTCTCTGGTTCTGGTCCTGGTGGAGGTTTTACTCTCTGGTTCTGGTCCTGGTGGAGGTTTTCCTCTCTGGTTCTGGTCCTGGTGGAGGTTTTACTCTCTGGTTCTGGTCGTGGTGGAGGTTTTACTCTCTGGTTCTGGTCCTGGTGGAGGTTTTACTCTCTGGTTCTGGTCCTGGTGGAGGTTTTCCTCTCTGGTTCTGGTCCTGGTGGAGGTTTCACTCTCTGGTTCTGGTCGTGGTGGAGGTTTTACTCTCTGGTTCTGGTCCTGGTGGAGGTTTTCCTCTCTGGTTCTGGTCCTGGTGGAGGTTTTACTCTCTGGTTCTGGTCCTGGTGGAGGTTTTACTCTCTGGTTCTGGTCGTGGTGGAGGTTTTACTCTCTGGTTCTGGTCCTGGTGGAGGTTTTACTCTCTGGTTCTGGTCCTGGTGGAGGTTTTCCTCTCTGGTTCTGGTCCTGGTGGAGGTTTCACTCTCTGGTTCTGGTCCTGGTGGAGGTTTTACTCTCTGGTTCTGGTCCTGGTGGAGGTTTTACTCCCTGGTTCTGGTCCTGGTGGAGGTTTTCCTCTCTGGTTCTGGTCCTGGTGGAGGTTTTACTCCCTGGTTCTGGTCCTGGTGGAGGTTTTACTCCCTGGTTCTGGTCCTGGTGGAGGTTTTACTCTCTGGTTCTGGTCGTGGTGGAGGTTTTACTCCCTGGTTCTGGTCCTGGTGGAGGTTTTACTCTCTGGTTCTGGTCCTGGTGGAGGTTTTACTCTCTGGTTCTGGTCGTGGTGGAGGTTTTACTCTCTGGTTCTGGTCGTGGTGGAGGTTTTACTCTCTGGTTCTGGTCGTGGTGGAGGTTTTACTCTCTGGTTCTGGTCCTGGTGGAGGTTTTACTCTCTGGTTCTGGTCCTGGTGGAGGTTTTCCTCTCTGGTTCTGGTCCTGGTGGAGGTTTTACTCTCTGGTTCTGGTCCTGGTGGAGGTTTTACTCTCTGGTTCTGGTCCTGGTGGAGGTTTTACTCTGCTCTGTCGCCTCGTTTAGCTCAGGCTGGAGGACTGAAGTGAAGAGTTGAATTGGTTTATATGGACACATTTATAATTAATTTGATTAGTGTTAATTATATAATGAATTTGTTTTAACTGGGTTATAACTGGACTACTGTCCTTTAGAAATGGATTAACTGATTGTGAATTAACAATAAAATAATGTTCTGAAAAGGATCTTTTTCCAGGATTCCCAACTAAAATCCCACTGGACATTCATTTAAAACCAGTTCAGGTTTGGATCTGAGTTCTTGTATTTTTTTTGCCGATAAGACTTTTTAAATCCAATGTGGAAGGACTGCAGTTCAGATTTATCTCTGCCGTCAGCCTAGATGAAGAGAATCAGAGATGCTTTCACACAAAGAAAAATGCAGAACGTTTTTAAACCAAGAAACCAGATCATATCGTTTATAAAATTCTGACAAAGCAACAAGAAGCACTTCATTATTGCTACGTATGATGACAAAATCATGTTATCCAGGAGGATGATGGTAACAGGGAGGAAAGACGCTGCTTTTAAGTCTGCGAGGAAGACGGCCATCTGGACAACGAGGTTATGAAAAATCAAGAGGATGAAGAAGTAGGGAGCAGGAGAGGAAAGTGGAAAGAAAGACAATAAAACACTGCCTGCAGACCTCAGGCAGAAGAGGCCAATCAGACTAATTGAAAGACTGTTTCTCTTCCTGGTCCTGACAGAATGGCGTGTGTGTGTGTGTGTGTGAGTGTGTACGAGAAGCCTGACGCAGCAAACACTCCCTCCAGACTCATCCACTTTGCAAATGTAATTAAATCATTTTCAGAGGGAACTGCAGCTCCCAACAGGCTCCATTAGGCCTGTATTAATACTGCAAGCTCAACACACACACATTAACGTGCACACACACTCGTGCACACAGTGAGTCATGGGTGTCTGGGGAGAGTCAGGCATTGAGAGGTATTATCCACTGAGTGAATGAGTTGTTAGTGTAAATCACGGCTCACACTGAACACGTACACGCGTGTGCTTTTGTGTGTGTGTGATTCTGTGCTTGCTTCTGGATTGAATGGATGTGAACAGCAAACACACATTTTCTCAGAGAAAAGGGGGAAGATGGCCTGACTCCATCTGACATCCCAGAGTTTTTCAGTCTGTAGTTTGTAGGGCTGCAACTAATGACTATTCTGATGGTCGATTAGTCACCGACTATTAAAATGAGAAGTCGACCAATCGGATTTTGTATCTGATGATTATTAAATGGATCTTATTTCACTTTCAGCTTTGAAATCTTGCATGAGGTTGTTATGTAAATCCGACGTTCCTCCTCTTTAAATGTTCGAGCATTGCAGACGTTCTTCCGTGGAACGCAAGGTCCGCTTTACAAACCTCTCACGTATTTGTTTTGTAAGTTTAACTTGAAGTTATTTCAGACTTTTGAAGTCTTTTTATTCCCTGGTCCGTGTGCAACTCTCAGCAGAGATAGAGAACAAGATGATGTCTCACTCTACGTTTTATTAGCTGACAATAGTCGAAGGGTAAATTCGTTGTCGACAGTAGTCGACAATAAATTTATTTTATTTTTTTTTACATTAGACGATCACTTTAATTGTTCTCAATTTATAAAATTTTAATTCATAAAATCTAGACCTGAAAAAGGTCGCATTTATGCCCCCCTTTTTCCTGGTCAGTGCTCCTGGCCCCCCGATCAGAGCTTTTTTAGACCCGCCCCTGCATATCTGAAGTATAAACCCCGTCTACCACCAGCCAGCTACTGTTAGAGAAGGTCCTGCCAAAAACAACACTTTGAGGTAAATATGTGACGATGTGAACCATGAACTGCTAGTTTCCTCCCTCTCAGCTGAACAATCAACAAAAACACAACAAGAGAGAAAAGCCGATCAGCTGATCATCGACAGCCGTCGTGATTCATGGAGCAACATGAAAGATAAGGAAAGAAACAGCTATTGCACAGAGATGACCAGAGATCCTCTAGAGCAGCCATGTTGGTGCAGAACGCAGGTTTAAAAAAGAACGCAGGAAAAATGTGGGTGTACCGCGAAAAGAGTGTGTGTTAAAACCTCATTCTCCACAGAAGCGACGTCCATGAGTCGCTCTGTTAATGTTGAGTTTATTCTCACATCCATCGATAGAACAAGCTGGCTCGTCTTTTCCATCTCGCTCCATTTCCCACCGTCATAACAGGGAAATGACGGGTGTTTGGGGCTTTTCATGCCGTGCATGAGTTAAAAATATTAAAGCAATTAATTACATAAATTAGTTAACACTGTTAACGCGTTATTTTTGACAGCCCTAGTATTTACGCTTCATCAGCTGCTCTGTTAGCAACATCAAGCTTTGACTGTCCATTATTTGTTCTGAAGACCCAGATCCCCGAGACAAACAAAAGAATTCACAAAGCTAACAGAAATGATTTCCTCATCTGATACGATGGATTAGAACATTCTGTTACAAAGGCTTGGAGATGTTATTGGAATTAAAGGAACCTCTGGTTTAAGTCAGATTTAGCTGATAGGTTTCACTTTGATTTTGTAAACAATGAGTCTTTCTCACACAACAGAGTAAGTGACGGAGTTCCTCAGGGTTCTGTACTTGGACTGATACTTTTTACTTTGTACATGCTTCCATTAGGTAATATTGATATAAAAATGATATGATAATATAACATAACAATACATATATTATTGTATGATATATAATTATTATATTAATGATATATAAAAAAATTAAATAAATTAATATCTTATATTAGTAATATATGCAGATGATACTTTGCTTCATGTTTCAGTGAGTCGTTAAAATGAAAGCAAGTGTTACAGACATAATAACCTGGTTCTGCTTTTGAAATTAAACCAAGATTAAGTTTTTGTCAACAGGTCTAAATGCTTCAGATACACACTGTGAAACCATAAACACACCCTGGGTGTTCCCCAGTACTAATGTGATAAAGCCTGAGGTTGTTTTCGACCACGGTCCATCCTTTAAATAACAAATTCTAACAAAAAATCTTGATGAGCATCTTTTTTTACTTGCTATTTATGATGTTTAACTACACAGACTTCAGTGTTTATCTACCATTTCAATGACTGGAGAGGTGGTTTCACACATTGTCACAGGGAATATATCTTAAATAACCACCTTCATGCTGCGTACCCAAATAATTTCTTCCACGTGTTTTTCCTTCCCCTATAAGTGATCTAAAACAGTCTGAGGCTTGTTCGAGGCTTTGAGTGTCAGAACGCTGCCACCCCATGGATTCTACAAATTTAGGATTGCACATTGTCTTTCAATATATAAATGTTTTATTTAAATAGCACCAAAAAACCTATACTTGAATAAATCCATGTACTATCATCCATATAATTTTGCGAGCACACAAAGAATGAAGTTCAGCTTATTTATGGCACCTACTGCTGAGTAGTGTGAAACCTAATGAATGCAGTAGCAATAAAAATAAATAAATAAATAATCTGAGCAGCAATGAATGTGTTTCTGTCACAGAGGCCTTTTTAGTGCATTAAGAGTCGGGGTGACATTCCTGCAGCTAACAGCCGCTGCAGACCAGCCTCATAAATGGGCTTCAGCTGTGATTTACAGCTGACAAACCACAGCAACAGAATTCACTTTTCCTACAGATGAAGGCTTAATTGATTCATTGATTGGTAGACTTTTAGAGAAATAAGACATAAAACATACACTAAAGAAATAGGAAAAACTTTGGATATAAGGCAAACAGGAAAGAATTTGATAACCATTCTAAGACAAAAGACCACATCATGAAATGGGAAGCCAGAGTCGTCCACTCAGAAAGAAATAAATACCACTGATTGATCAGGGAGGTCATAGAGATATGGAGGCGGGCCCCAACGACTACACACCTGGGATAGCATTAGCCACAAGACACCGGACCACAGGGGGTGTAATTGTTGTCTGCTGTCTGGAAAACTTATTAAAGAGCCTACAAGACACTTCATAGCAACTACATGTGACCTGTCTGAGGAAGGCAACATGTCACGAGCCGAGGGCGCGAGGATGTAAGTGCAGGCAGAAACGGCAGGACTGGTGCAGGTGAAAAGGGTTTGATAAGGAAAAACGTAACTTTTTTTTTTTTTTAACTTGTCCTGTCCAGCATTATAGCAGCAAAATGATAATCTGGTTGCTTTATCGTGCTGAACAAATTTGCTCTGTCAAGGGGAGGCCTATGGGTAAGGCTCCTCATGATAATCTGATTCATTCATTTATTTATTTACTTTGAATCACGGAATCTATGTAATCTTGCTGGACCTGACCGGAGGGGACATAAAAAGATAGAAAATTGCAAAAAGATGCAAAAGGGAAAAAAGAAAGGAGACAAAAACATCACAGACAGAAGGAAACGACCCTTCAATCCACACCATCACCAGACAACAAACTGTTACACCTGTACATGAACACACCAGAAAATTTCCTACAACTTTTACAAAAAACAAAAACAAACACACACAAACCCCCCCCCCCCCCCCCCCCCCAAAAAAAAAACAGAGCTGCTAGTCATTAAGAGTTTTTAAATAATAACCAAATCAAAAAGACATAACAGCGACCAGATACTAACTCACGGAAAAATAAAAAAAGAATTATCTCTTAGTATAAAAACCCACTGGACAACTCAGTGACTGTGTCAGCATGCAGAGCATGAGGAAGAGGAGTGATCAGTGATGAAGAGTGGTGAGTGAGATCGTGCAAATGCAACCACGCCTCCACGGAGGCCAGAGGCAGACCAGGGCAGCCGAGAGACCCGGGCGCTCAGTTGCAGCCCCGGAGCACTAACCCAAGCTACCCCACCACAAAGACAATTCCAGCCCCACCCGAAGGGCAGCAGAGGAGAGCCCCAGCAAGAGCCCCCCACGGTCTTGGGGCACAGGTCCCAGTGGGCCAAGATCGGCAGCCGCCAGCCCTGCCAGGGTTCAGCCACCCAGGGCAGCCCAAGCAAAGGGCCCAGTGCCCCAGAGGCGGCCGCCCCACCCCCCAAAGGCAGAAGGCCCGCACCATGCCTAGGAGGACCAGGCCCCCCCAGACAACCACCAGGCGTAGGTCAGCACACACCCCGATGTTCCAGCCACACACCCCGGGAATCAGGACGCCATCGACCCCTTCCCCCCACTCCCCACCTACTCCAATCTGCACCCCATATAACCCCACACTTACACCCTCCCCTGTGCCGTACCCACAAGCACTCACCATCACACAGTCACGTCACACATAACCCACCCACCGTGCCCCGTGGGGGACACCCCAGGCTGACCAGAGGACAGCGAGCCCCAAGCCCCCCCACAGGATCATGTCATCCCTCCCCACCCCACCTACTCACCTATGATCTTACACACTCCCACTCATCCTAGCACATGCATACGCACACACACAAACATACCCTCACACCCACACAAACATCATCAAAAGCATAGACACACACACAACATACAAGCATCCCTGCCTCACACCCCAGCACCACCCCCTATAATCCCCCAATCCCACTCAGCCATCCTTTAAACCCCTACACCCCTCCTGCCCCCGGGCCATACCCTGGGTCCCAGGGCGGCAACCAGACACCAGGATATGCACCAACCCACACCATGGCAGCACATCTGGGCAGGCCTAGACCCCCGGCACATACAGACTCCACCACCTCGGAGGGAGGGGGACCACCCCCAGGCACCAGAGCCAAGAATCCCCGCCCAGCCTGCCCCGGAATAGCCCGGCCGCCCGGCCCAGGACCGACACCCACCGACCCAGGTGCCACCAGTGGCCTCACCCCCCGCCATGAGGCGACTCCAACCGCTGGCCCCACTGATGAGAATGTGTTAATAAGTGTGATTGTCTGGGGGAGAGATGTCGGTGAGTTCTGGAGGAAAAGTAATACATCATCAGCATAAAGACTTATCTTATGTTCTATATTTTTGGCATGGATTCCTTTAATCTCTTTATTTTGTCTTATGGCAGCAGCTAGGGGTTCAATAAAAATAGCAAAGAGTGATGGAGGAAGCGGGCAGCCCTGTCTGGTGCCTCTCTGCAAACAGAAGCTTGGAGAAGTTTGATCATTGGTCTTCACACATGCATTTGAGTTGTTATATAATAGTTTTATCCAATCTATGAAAGATGACCCAAACCTGAATTTGTTTAACGTTGCAAATAAAATTTTCCAGTCAAATGTTTTTCTGCATCTAAAGAAATAACTGTGGATTCCAGATTATGTAGAGTAGAATAATCTATGATGTTAATTAATCTACGCATGTTAGTAGAGGAATGTCTCCCTTTAATAAAGCCTGTTTGGTCAGGATGTATTATTAGAGGGGTTATTTTTTCTATTCTTCTGGCCAAAGCTTTGCTTATTATTTTGAGATCTACATTTATTAATGAAATTGGACGGTAACTGGATGGAAGTGTCGGGTCTTTACCTGGTTTTAATAGTAGAGTAATATTGGCTAGGTTCATATTTGAAGGTATTTTTTATTTTTCCCTTATTTCTAATATCATATTGTAGAAAGTGGTGCCAGCGTTGTCCAGAATTCTTTGTAGAATTCTGCTGGGTAACCATCTGGACCTGGAGCTTTATTGTTGGGCATATGCTGGAGAGCTTCATGGAGTTCGCCGACTGAAAGGGACGAATCCAAGACCATTTTATTTTCATGTTTTAATTTTGGAAGATTGATGTTACTAAGAAATTTATCAATATTGTCATATTTACCTGTCAGAAAATAATAATAATAATAATAATACATTTTATTTAAAAGCGCCTTTCAAAACACCCAAGGACACTGTACAAAGGAACATTAAAATAGTTTAAAAACCACTATGTACAAAACAAACATCAAAACAGTTAAAAACAATAAGTGCAAAACTAAGCAGAATGGAGGACAACAGAAAGAAGGAGAATGACTAGATGGCATAGGACTGTCTGAACAAATGTGTTTTGAGTTGTGATTTGAAGAAAGGAAGAGAGTCTATGGTACGGATGTCAGGGGGAAGAGAGTTCCAGAGATGGGGAGCAGAGTGGCTGAATGCTCGGCTCCCCATGGTGGCGAGACGGGCAGGGGGGACAAGAAGCTGGAGAGAAGAGAAGGAGCGAAGTGAACGGATCGGAGTGGCAATGTGCAGGAGATCAGATATATATGGAGGAGCCAGATTGTGGAGTGCTTTGAATGTAATGAGGAGAATTTTAAAGTTAATTCTTTGTTTTACGGAAAACGTTTTAGAAAAACGTTACTTACAAGACAAAAAGACTCTGGGGGCAAAACTCTAGCATGACTAAAATCTCACAGAAACTGACATCGCAATAGAAAGCAAACACAGAACATGACACTGAACACCAAAAACCAAGAACAACCCAAAAACATGAAACAACCAAACACAAGAAAGCAGAACATACACCGTGCATCATGACAGACTACAGGAAGTAGCCAAAACATGTCAAAGTAAAAGTAGAGACCTAAAATTTCTGATTTGTCTTACAAAAAGGAACCTTTGACTGATTTAACCAAGAACATGGTACGAACATCTTTGGACTATTTAGTCTTCTTGTTCTTGAGTTTGTCAGCATGGAACATCTGGACTTTCTCTGACATATTGTGAGGACATCTCTTGTTTTCAGTCCTTTTCATGCCACCCCACAGATTTAGATTGGGTTCTGGCTTTTTCTGGCTTTCCTAATATTTAATTTTTATTCTGATCCTTTTGTTGATCTGGATGTGCGTAAGGTGACTGGTATTCAGAATTCCCTCCATTTTGACTAAAGCTCCAGTTCCAGTTGAAGAACAGCAACCCCAAAGAATGAAACTGCCACCACCATGCCTGACTGTTGTCCCATAGTTTCTCTAAACTTCTCAACACTATGTAGATAGTATATAGATAGATCTTGGGGATGCTTGATAGATCTAGTTTCCAACAATGAAACAGCTAAGATTGGCATTTTATCCCTGAATGAGCTGATCTGCATATTACAGTTTATGAACAGGAGTTTTCTGGCAACCAGTCCGTAAAGATCAGAATATTAGCTGGTTATTGGACTGAAAGCTAAAGAGAAACAGGAACATTTTAAACACGTGACACTGCCGCCACGACATCAGATTACAGGTACAGATGATGTGAATGTTTGTGTAATAAAAGACCAGGCGATTATTCTGGTGAGGCAAACAGTGTATGATTTGTATGAATAAGGCTTGCTCAGCCTTTTGTCTGCAGCTTCCACTGCAGGTAATTACTCAGCTTCTTTTGTATTTCACTCAGTGGGAGCGTCATTCATCTGTCAGCTTTCTGCCTTTACTGTAAAACTCGCAGCAGGATGGAGGAAAAAATAAAACACAAGCCACGAGGACAACAATGAAAAGTAAAGGCTCAGCAAATAAGAGAATGTGTGAATGAATCATTTAATAGAAGGAAACGAAGCGGTGGAAGCCATGAGAGGGATCCAGAGCTGATGACACTGATGCTTTCATTTAAATGGGAAATTAATATTAACACTCATGGAAACACACACACACAACTGATTGTTATCTAAATCAAACATGAGACATTAAATGAGGCAAACATGACCTCAGCTCTTTTTGTTAAATAAATACTAATTAAATCCAGAAAAATCAATCATGTAAAACACATCCTGTAGTAAACGTGCAATCCAACCAAACCAAATTAAAACACACTTGAATCATGATCTCGTACACACTCATACACAAAAAGCTCATAAATGTTCTTTTGTTTTCCATCAGAATTTACAATCAGCTCTCCATGATTTCTCAGTTCCGTTTGTTTACAGATCCGTTGTTTGGGCTCTGGTGCATGGACCATAAACTGGACATAGTCATGACACACAGCCCTGTTTATATAACGTACATGGTTTATGGTGTGTGTCAGAGTGAAATTTAAACCACCAGGTTGGGAGAGCTGTCTGCTGGCCTTTATGACGGGACTGCCTCCAGTCACAAACACAACAACACTGCAGTGTTTAAAGCAGGATTTCCAGCTCTGGTCCTCAAAGGGGCACTGAGATATGATGAGTTTTGCACGGCTAGCAAAAACATGAACAAATTTGTGAAAGTGCCAAAGGCCAAATGATGATGAATCAACAACAGAGAATTCAACTACCAAAAACAAAAAGCCAACAAAACATGATGGGGCATGTCTTGCCCTGTGCTTGACCAGGTAAAGGTCAAGTAATGGTCAATGGTGGGTAATGAAGAGAGATAACGGTGTGTTGTATGTCTCAAAATATCACTGTCTGACGGTATGAAACATCTCATCCTGAACACAAAGAAAAGCCTGTGAATTACTTTAGAAATAAACTATTCAACTGTCGTATATGGAAGAGTTGCTTTACTAAAGCTCAACTCACCTGAAGTAGTTTGCAGAGTTTCCTGGTGTGATATGCCTCACACTACAGCAGAGGAACTGTTAACGAAGAATCCACCAATAAACTAAAGACCATTTCGTGGCACGTTTCTTTGGAAACATTGGGGTGCATGTGGCAGTGGGATCGGGGGGCTTGACGTCGATGAAAAGGGGCCCTGCAGAGATCGTTTGGGAACCACTGCACTAGAGTGACAACATCTGCCGGCAAATAATTCCTTGCTTGTGTTCATATTTAGCGAATAAAGACAGTTCCTCATCAGGCATTACTGTACTCATTCCCAGGATTACTGTACCACTTCCTGGATGAGCCAGGCTGCTGTCCTCTTGTTTTCACTGAAAGCAACGTGGTTTTATTTTAGGAGGAGCTAACATTTCCATTTTCTACCATGTTCCAGCTGAATGTACCCTGACACAGTAGCACGCATCTTATTCTGACACTTCTGCAGTAATCTCACGTCCCAGCTTTCTGTAGAGAGCAGATTACACACAGCCCTTGTAGTTGTGAAGGTAACAGGAGGCGGTAAAAATAGGCCTTGTCATGTTGAAGTTAAAGCCCATCCAACCTGGCTGAGATTGACCATTTCTGCAAAACCAAACCACAACAGAACTGTAAACCTTTGGCCTGTATTTGCTCCCTGCGTACACTCATGAGTGGATCTGTATGCAGCTGGACTCTTTCTGTTTACATCCAGCAGAACAGGTGTGTTTATGCAGCGAAGGTGCAATAAGCTGAACACACATATGCTGCTCAGATTTAGACGAAACTATCAGAATGACTGACAGCTACAGTTCAGCTGCAGTCAGTGGAGCACGGGCTCAATTTAACACGCCACACATCAACACGTTTACAATCTGAGCCTAAAACAGGAAGCCATGCATCTTCTGTCATGTCCAAGTCAACTGCAGAGCGGCTCTCTGTGTGAAGAGATGCATCTCCTCTTAATGAGGTGATTAGAGCCACCAGTGCTCACTGCTGATCGATGCTTACCGTGTTCACACACACACACACCAGCTGGATGCTATTTGTGAAGAGCTGATAATCACTTTGATACGCTGGATTCTTCACAACAAGCACACATACATACGGAGAACTGGGCGGTTCATTTGTCGCCATGGTGCTGCGTTCTAATCAGAATTCAGATTAAATAAACCAGCTGAAGCTGTTATCAGCAGTTATAAATGGATGCAGGATTTTCTCTGAGAATGGACAGTAGGCAGGGTAATTGTGGGGAAAACTTCCTCCAGAGGCATTCATTATTAACCCTAAAAACTCCACTAGATCTTCGGCCCCCGCAAGCACTACAGAGTATACTGCCAGCATTAGGAACACCGGCATTTTTGTCATTAGAACTTAGACAGTTTAAGCACCTCAACCAAACCAGTAAGTGAAAACCAGCCACATTTCAAATTAAATAACTTTAGCAGGACCATCTCCTAGTACCTGGTTTAACCCATTTTCCTCCACAACCGCCTTTCTCTGTGTTGGAAATCTTCCTCAGAGGTTTTGCTCCACGTTGACATGACAGCAAAACACAGCTGCTGCATCCACGATGAGAATCTCCCGTTCCACCACATCCCAAAGCTGCTCTACTGGACTGAGATCTGGTGGCTGTGGAGGACGTTGGAGTCCAGTGAACTCATCGTCATGTTCTAGAAAGCAGGTGGAGATGATCTGAGCTTTGTGACATGGTGCATTATCCTGCTGGAAGTAGCATCAGAAGATGCTCCACTGTGGTCATAAAGGGATGGACATGGTCAGCAACAATACTCAGGTAGGCTGTGCTGGTTCAACCAGGCCACGTTGGTACTAAGGGGCCCAAAGTGGGCCAAGAAAATCTCCCCCCACCATCACACCAGCAGCAGCCTGAAGCGTTGATCCAAGGCAGGATGGATCCATGTTTTCATGATGTTTCCAGCAGATTCTGAGCCGAGCATCTGAATGTGGAGCTGAAATGGAGACTCATCAGACCAGCAACGTTTCTCCTTCTTCTATTGTCCAGTGTGCTGCTCTGGATATTTTCTCTTCATCTCTGGAAACCCTGGAGATGGTTGTGTGTAAAAAATCCCAGTAAATACTCAGACCAACAACCATGCCACATTTAGAGTCCCTTAAATATTCTCTCTTCCTCATTCCGATGCTCAGTTTGGCCTTCAGCAAGTCACCACGTCTCCATGCTGCCACGTGATTGGCAGGTTGGATATTAGTGTAAACAGCTGTTGAACAGGTGGAGCTGTTAAGGTGGATGTTGAGTTTATATTGTAAAACACTGAATTATAAAACAGAAAAAGTAGTTTTTGCTTCAAAGTTAAAGATCCAGGTTTGTGTTTCATAGATTGATCCTTCCGCACCTTTAACCGAACAGGTAGCAAAGGTTAAAGAAAAAAGCTGTAAAGAAAGCGTTTGTTGTCATGAACCATTACTGTGCAGCTTTATAAATTCTGTTTTTCTTCTTCAGGTCCGGTTCTTACTTAAAAAGACAAGCTGAGCACAAGAGAGCTTCTTTCTTTGGTCGTGTTCTGGATCCAAACACTGGGAGTCCTCCATGTTTTCAGGCTTTAGAATCTCTGGTTGGACCAAAATGTTTCAGCCTTGAAGAGTAGAAGAGATTTCATAAGGCTGAGGCTTCACGGTTGGATCAAGTGTCAAAGTTTGGTCACTTTTCTGGTTGGAATTTGGGTGAAGCTGCAGGGAAGGTGAAGAGACCTCCCAGTAGTGATGTGAGGCTGTGTGTGTGAGGCAGAACTTAATGAAATTAGTTCTTAGCACAGAGTAATTGAGCCAATAAACCGCGATCAATAAAACAATAAAACAGAGCGTTTGACAAACAGCCAGCTTTACACTCTTTCTTTCTCATTGGAGTTCCCTTCTTCCTTCTCTTTCTTTGACATGTTGGATGTTTGTAGTTCATTTCAGCTCGTCACCATCATCCTGCCATCATGTGATGAGTGTATCATCAGCTCCAGCAGGAGGCGACCTGAGACCTTCTCCAAACCAGAACCACGGACCAAGATGTTTTAATAAGTAAACAAGACAATCTGAACCGGGTCCTTTAACATATTTACCAAACAATGCGTCCGAGTCAGACTCTAACTATTATCCAGGTTTCTGATGCTCTAATTAATGAGTCATCAAGCCTCATCGGCCATTTTTAATCTCTGAACAAACTTTTCTTTGTTATAATATAATCTAATAGTTCACTTTATTTGTAGCCCATTTAAGGACACTTAAAATAATAAAGTAAACAAGAAATTTCAAATAAATTCAACCAACATATCTGTAAATGGTGAAGATTAGAAGGTGGAAGAGACTCCAGAGTCGGGACGGGGTGTAAGGATGGAGGAGTGAGGTTATGCGGCGGTGTGACGGAGGAAACTTTGGAAATGATGGTGAACAGAGCAGCTGTTTATCACTGTGAGGTGGCAGAACGCTAAACGATGTGTTTATGGACTGACCTGAGGTCGGTTTAACCTTACATTCACGTATGCAGCCACCTCTTGACCTGACGAAGATGTTTTAGATGTTTTTTACTCTCCGTCTTATTTGACTTACAGAACATGGTAAAATGTACATCTTCTGAAAAAAAACCCTCCCATCTCTTTCAGTTCATTCACTGCCTCCCTGCTTCTGTTGAGTATTTCCAATTTTTATCCGATAAGAAGAACAAACCGTCTTGGTCCACCACCCTAACAAAGCGTTTTTTCTTTATGTCCATAAATTTCTGTAAGAAAAATCCGTTCTGAAACTTATGAAGTGGGGAGCTGAGAGATGTTGAGGCAATGCTGCAAGTCAGTGAACGCACCTTCGATTTATTTGGTGACTTTCAGGAATCTGATGAATTTTCACATTAGCCAAAAACAGAAAATGAATAAAGCTAATTTAGAAAAACGAAAATCAGCATTTTCCGTTTTAGGTAATTTACATTTGATGTGTCTGATGGTTTTGGTTAAAGTCTGTGAGGGATGAAATCAGCTGGTTTTTCCGAGTGACTGGCTGCTGTAAGCAGCCTGCAACGAGTTCGATATTTACCCGTCTGTTCAGTCTGAGCTTCTCAGAAGATTCTCCACAGCAGAAAGAAAAACACAGAAATGGACAAAAAGGAAAAAAGAGCCGGTGCAGCAGAACATCCTCCTGAGAAACCCAGAGGCAGTCGAGCCTGAAATTACAGATTTTATTAACTGCCCTCTGCAGCTCAATAAAGGAAGAGCTCGTCGTGTCTCCATCTTGTCTTTGTCCATTGGTCTCTCCTCATCTCACACACCAGCTCACCTGATCACACATCATCACTCACCGTCCTTCCTCATTACCCGCTGATGACGACACCGTCCACCCACTCGGTTCGTCAGCATGTGGCTTCACCGGACCAACGCTTTGTTTTCCGAGTCATTAAACGCCTCACTCCGACCGGACCGTCATCCGTCCACGGTTTAAATACCACGAGCACCGAGGCCGTAAATAAAAACATAATGATCTGATTCAGAGTTTCCATCCAACGCTTCAAGCATTAGTGAGGAAGATTCCGTCCTCCTCATCACTCTGCTCAACACGTCTGTTTCTTTTGCTTTTAGAACAAAAACAACTTTACTGCCTCGACCACGTGTCCTGTAGGCCAGAGGCCCCAACCCGGTCCTCATAGCCCACCATCCTGCAGGTCTTAGACGTCTCCCTGCTGCAACACACCAGATTCAAACGAAAGGCTCATTAGCAAATGTGTGCAGAGCTTCTCAGAGAGCCGTTTAGCTTGAATCAGGTGTGTCGTAGCAGGGAAACATCTAAGACCTGCAGGATAGCGGGCCTTGAGGACCGGGGTTGGGGCCCTCTGCTGTAGGATATCTGGTTTCATGTCTGTGATTTTTTGCATCTTCCTGGTTAAACCAGGATCACCAGGGATGAAAATGTTTGCTTAATTTCTTCATCTAATTGGGGCAGTGCAGGTTAACGAACACCAGCAGCAAAAAGTTTGGTGTAAACATGCCGGATTATAGAAGAACGCTGATCTCCATCAAACCCAAAGCAGGTAAGATATAAGAAAATAGCAGGACAGAAGCATCTTTGACATGTTCAACAAATGAAAAACTGTAGACGAACGTGAAGGAAAATGTTGTTAAAGCTGACTAAATATCTAAATGAGCTCCGTCGGGTCGTTTCCTCGTTTCATTTCTTTGTGCAAATTAATTCAATGTGACTCCTCAGAGATTCTGTTAGAAAAAAGCTAAAAGAAACAAAGAAGAATCAGCAGAAGAACCAATAAGACGTCAGAAGTCCTCCACAACGCTGTCATTATTTCATCCTTGCAGGAAGGAACTCATTTCCATGGATCATTAATACAAAATGAGGCTGGACACACTTCATCTGCTGTTTTCCAACACAAAGAAGAAAAAACGGACTCATGATGAGAACACAAACATCAGCAGGCGTTACCAAAGTTCAGATGCTACATTGGGCCAGCAATAGTATTCACACTAGACCCCTGGCTCAGCTGTAAAAAGCACAGAAAGCAGATGACTTACAGTTTAAAATATCGGCCTGCAAGTTTCTGATATGTCAGAAACTCATTCGAGGCATCTAAAAGCTTTTTACCCTCCTCAGACCCTTTAGCTTGACCTGCGTTCAGACTAAATAAACCACAAATAGTAGAATTCTTCTAGCTTTCTGTGTTAAGGAGGAACCAGAAAATATAATTATATGACTATACACGCTTCATCCTATACGATGCAGATACACATATCATTTTAAATTGAAAAACCAAATATGTGATGTCTCCTACGAGGACCCCGGGTTAAGGAGGTTAAACATTACGATTCTATCTCGTTTCTCTTGTATTTCATGCTGGTCTCCAGCAAATAAGATGAATATCTGGATAGTATCACCGTTGTCGGCTAAGATACTGAGTTTGGCTCTGTGTCTCCACTGACCTCTGAACCAATGAACGCCGTAACCAGAACTACCTGTAGGTGGCGCTGTAGCATTCCTACCTGTAAAACTGCTTCATTCGTATAAAGCTTTAAAGCAGGTGTGTCCACAGTCGCCCTTAAAGGGGCAATAAGCAGAAATTCTTCATTTCTAGACGGAGGAATTAAAAATGTCTATGTGAAGAGCTAGAGGTGTAATTTCATCCGTCGTATCACATGACGTCACACACCGTCTCTCTGTGTTGATCTCCAGCCCTGTGTTAACCAGCCGGTCCGGCTGCACGTTCATGCAGGTGAAGCTCCGCCTCCTTCCCTCCCTCCCTCCCTATAAAAGGCTTCAGCCAGCGAGCAATGGCAGCACATATTTTCTAAGCAAAATGGCGGCGAGCGGAACAAAACATTGACCAGAAGACGACCAGGAACCAACATTAACTCAAAAAAAAAAAAACACTACTGTCGTTGGTGAAGAAGTTGTCGGCTAGAGCAGGGGTACCCAACCTGGGGTCCGGGACCCCCAAACTGCACAGGGAGTCCCTGAGGCTTTGAACATCGGAGCCATTGTGATTAATGTCCACACATTGTCCCTATTTTAGAAAACAGATGAAGGCTACATGTTGTTCATTTAACTTTGGCTGTATGGAAGGACAAGACTGGGCAAGAATACGTTATTTATAGTGAGAATCCCACTTTTGAAAGCATAAAACCAAGCACGGTGTCAGCATGGGGTGGGGCAGGGGCCCGTGGCTTTTTAGTATTTGCATGAAAGGGGTCCCAGAGGAAAAACGGTTGGGACCCACTGGGCTAGAGAAAGGGACATAACCTGGATTAACATCAGCCTTGTCCTTATAAAGAGGAGAGCACTGCCAGAGCTATAGAAGCTACAGTTTGACTGGAAGCTAGCTCTTCTCCGGGACGGTAACAACATAAATGCTATAAGTTACTTCCACATGTTTCTCAGCATGAGGAAACTGTTTTGTTCAGTGTGTTTGCACTTTGGTTTGCGAACGAGGCGAGTGGGGGAGGAGGTGGAGGATGTGGCTCATTACACGCTATGTTTCTGTCTACAAACCAAGCGGTGAAACCATGTTGCTTACTGCCCCTTTAAGGGTCGCTGTCCTGCAGGGTTTCAAGCTCCCCACCGATCTGACAACCAGAACAGATGACAGAATTTTCTCCAGAGAAACAAAAAGAAATCTATGAAATGAAAACAGTCAGCAGAGACTTTTAAAGCCTCTAATGGAAGTTATACCAAACGACCTCTTTTACGTCTTTTACCATGCTCTTCCTCCCTCCCTACTAGACGGTGTTTTCTCGAAGTGGTGTTTAGATTTCCAGGGACCAGTATGTGATGATGTCTTTGCCTCTTTCCAACGTCTCTCCTGGCACACATTGAAGGGAAATCTCTGTTTTCTAATTTACCTGATGATGAAACTTTCGACGTTTGTGACACCGCCTCGTTGCATCCATTTCTAATAAAATGAGTCGTCTGCATCCAGAGCTCATAAAATCTGTGTAAAATCACTTTGGGAGGAAGATTTGGGAACGGCAGTTTGAGATCTAGACCGAGATCTCATCAATCCTTTATTTGTGCCAGACGCAGTCTGAACCAGTGGTACATATTAAACCAGTCTGCTGGCAGAGATGTATGATGGGATATCTCCATCCAGGGATGGATGTTGGGGATCTCCTGCAAACCTCATCCTCATGTTTTAACTCACACCAAACTCAAAAAAGAAGACGTCGCCTTCGCTACCCTGCTGGTCAGAAGACTGATGAATGGAAATCAGGAAGATCACCGAGTCCACCACTGGATTAGAGATAAACTTCATCTTCTTAAATGGGACCAAATGAAACTACGTTCACGCTGCAGGTCTTAATGCTAAATTCCAAATTTTTGCAGAAATCGTATTTTATTTTGTGGTTGTTCACATTTTTTAAATGTAACCTTCATCAGACCTTCATTAGACCTTCATCAGACCTTCATTAGACCTTCATCAGACCTTCATTAGACCTTCATCAGACCTTCATTAGACCTTCATCAGACCTTAATTAGACCTTCATCAGACCTTCATTAGACCTTCATCAGACCTTAATTAGACCTTCATCAGACCTTCATTAGACCTTCATCAGACCTTCATTAGACCTTCATCAGACCTTCATTAGACCTTCATTAGACCTTCATCAGACCTTAATTAGACCTTCATCAGACCTTCATCAGACCTTCATTAGACCTTCATTAGACCTTCATTAGACCTTCATCAGACCTTCATCAGACCTTAATTAGACCTTCATCAGACCTTCCTCAGACCTTCATCAGACCTTCATTAGACCTTCATCAGACCTTAATTAGACCTTCATCAGACCTTCCTCAGAACTTCATTAGACCTTCCTCAGACCTTAATTAGACCTTCATCAGACCTTCATCAAACCTTAATTAGACCTTCATCAGACCTTCATCAGACCTTAATTAGACCTTCATCAGACCTTCCTCAGACCTTCATTAGACCTTAATTAGACCTTCATCAGACCTTCATTAGACCTTCATCAGACCTTCATTAGACCTTCCTCAGACCTTAATTAGACCTTCATCAGACCTCAGTATGAACTGTACACAGCCTGAAGTGACCTGCATGTGCAGAAGACACGTCACACGCAGTGTTTACAGAAGTACATATGAATGAATGAAGTTATTAAGTTTGAACAAACAAAAGAAAAAACAATAAAAAAGAAAATAAAAGAAAACGAATAATAATAATTTTGCATCATTAACTTATAATAGAAAGAATAAAAAAGGAGTGGGAAGAAGTACTTGAATATGATGCTACATGTTTTCGTATTAATGTGGAGGTTCTTGTGCAGTCGGAACCGACAAAATTACAACCAGCTGATGACAGAAAGAAGCAGGTTGATAAAAAAGGGAGAACAAACCTAAAAATAGCTTCTCTGTTGATACGAAGTCAGAACCCGGTGCAGATTTCTGACGTCTGTCTCATTTCTATGATGGTAAAGTCAGATGAGGAGTGACGTGAGCGTTCAGAAGACAGACCTGGTCGTATTTTTAATAAAAATCCTGTTTGCGCTGTTCAGACTAATAAAAGATCAGATTTGGGTTACTAGTCTGCATCGTGGAGGAAACAAGTGGATGCTGTGGTGGATTTGGGGAAACGTGAGGCTCTTTCATCTTGTTAGGAGGACAGAGCTCCGTCTCACCGCTAACTGAAGCCTCTGTGAGGCTTGGAGAGTCTTACCCTCCGGACGTAGCAGGCAGGTCTGCTGGTGGATGATTATGGTTGTTTGCTCCATCAGTCGTCGACTGATGTGGGTTTTTCTGTAAGCTTGTTTATTGTTGTTCTGTTGTCCTTTTTTTTCTGTCAGTTCTGCTTTAGGTAAACAATGCAATTCCATGTCAGCAAGCACTGACCTCTTACGTATCTTTTTATCTCGTTGCCTATCTGTACAAATGTTTCCCTCTCCCCCCACCTCTTACCTGACGGAGAAGTCGTAGGAGCAGGACGCCAGCACCGTCTGCCTGAACGGAGAGAACTGCAGGAGGAAGAATATTCAGGATCAGAATCAGGAAAATGATATGGAATAATATCACCTGTTTGTTGAAGCCGTCGATCACGTCTGATAAACGTGGATCATAAAAGTGACGCAATCCAGAGAAACCTGCTCGTTCTTAAAGTTTCATCCTTGTTCAACGTCCAGCTTCTACTGAGCTGGACTTTCCACCATCACTAACATGAGGTGTTTGTTCTCAGCCGTTTTACACAAAACCGGAGACCTGCAGCGGTGTTTACATTTCCTTCTCTAGAAAAGAACATTTTCACGTTGTTTTTGATCCTCAACCCGAGTCTGCTGCTACCCTGAAGCTGGTTGTTCCTCTCCTTAAATGAAGTGAATCTGAGTGAAAAACCAGCTTCCAGCAGGTTGAACCGAGTTTCCAGCTTTTGGTCTGCTCAGCAAAGCAGGACAGGTTTCCATGTGCATCACATTTCATGTAAAAGACAACTCAACGCACTTTATGTAAAACAAATCACAGCAAGAAGAAACATTACGAAGTAGAAGAATTACAAACAGAAACTACTGTATGTAGCAGCTGGAACTTTTAATCCCAGTATAAACCAGTCTGTAGCA
The DNA here is from genome assembly GCF_017639745.1 of Melanotaenia boesemani. Classification (NCBI taxonomy): domain Eukaryota; kingdom Metazoa; phylum Chordata; class Actinopteri; order Atheriniformes; family Melanotaeniidae; genus Melanotaenia; species Melanotaenia boesemani. The sequence goes on along the minus strand of NC_055703.1, from coordinate 27,192,564 downwards.
GCTTTTAATCCCAGTATAAACCAGTCTGTAGCAGCTTTTAATCCCAGTATAAACCAGTCTGTAGCAGCTTTTAATCCCAGTATAAACCAGTCTGTAGCAGCTTTTAATCCCAGTATAAACCAGTCTGTAACAGCTTTTAATCCCAGTATAAACCAGTGTGTAGCAGCTTTTAATCCCAGTATAAACCAGTCTGTAGCAGCTTTTAATCCCAGTATAAACCAGTCTGTAGCAGCTTTTAATCCCAGTATAAACCAGTCTGTAGCAGCTTTTAATCCCAGTATAAACCAGTCTGTAACAGCTTTTAATCCCAGTATAAACCAGTCTGTAGCAGCTTTTAATCCCAGTATAAACCAGTGTGTAGCAGCTGTCAGACTGGGAGGTAAAATGATGTAAAATGAATGTATGAATAGATGTAGCAGCATAAAGGTCGACCAGAAGAAGAAAGCAGAATTTATTACTAACAGAACTTTGTAGAAATAACACACAGATCAACAGTGACCAAACCTTTTCTCATCTCATCGTTCTCTCAAGTCTTGGCTTTCAGGAGAAAAAATATTGTTATTGAAACAAACACACAACAGAAACTATTTCCATGTTTCCACTTTTTCCTCATTTCCAGTTATTCCTGCTACTATTTACCTGCTATCCTCACTAAACCAACTCCAGCTCAGCTGCTTTGTGGCGCCACCGTGCATCAGAAACGTCTTTATTCTGTGTTCACATGACAGCCACTGTAAAAGATACCTGCAGTTATATCCAGTTTGAAGGTACGATGGACATGCTTATTGGTTCATCCAGAACAACAACACCAACAAAGAAAAAGTTAATCTAAAAAGCTAACTTCTGGCCAGCTAATTTGACTATAAAGTCTGTCCACACTGCAGGTATCAAACCTTTTCCCACTACTCTACAGATTAATTCAACATATGTGACAGTAAACAGCTGGATGTGTGAGATGTGATTATACTGTTAACAGTCGTGATACTCTTCCTGTTACAGATGATCTGAGCTTTGTGACATGGTGCATTATCCTGCTGGAAGTAGCATCAGAAGATGCTCCACTGTGGTCATAAAGGGATGGACATGGTCAGCAACAATACTCAGGTAGGCTGTGCTGGTTAAACCAGGACACGTTGGTACTAAGGGGCCAAAGTGGACCAAGAAAATCTTCCCCCACCATCACACCACCAGCTGGGTCTCTTTGAAGATAGAAGGTTTCATAAAACAGGATAAAAATATTCACACACACTTCACACAAAACTCATCTCCTTTCAGCTGTCAGAAGTTTACCACCTCCACCGAGCTAACACCAGCCACTCAGTGTTGCCAGATCATGCAAGAAAAACAAGCAACCAGCTCGATGAAAACAAGCCCAGAACAAACGAGTGGCCCCTATAAAGCATTAAACTCTCTAAACTCGTCTAACTTTAAAACTCGGATTAAAAAAGGCCACACATGAGCCTAAACTAGTAAAGCCTGTCTCCTGTCCTCGTCCTTATGAGACAGCGAAACTGACGTCCGTAAGCCTCAAGACACGAAAGTTGTTTTGTTTTTTCTTGTGCCAGCATGCTGCGCTACACTTCAGCCCTCCAATGCACTTTTTAGTTTATATTTCATTTTTCTGGGCGTTGTCGCTCTGTCATGTGCATGTGTGCGTGCAGGTAAGAACACCGGCTCACATGGATGCTGTAACCATGGAAACAGAGTTCTGGACCGGTCCTGAAAGAAAGGACGAAGTGTTGCGTTCATGTTTCCCGTCCCGCAGCCAGCAGATACTACTGTTTTTGTGGCCAGCTGTGGTTGAATCAGGAAGGCTTCATGAAGGGAGCAGGACAAACCAAATGAGCCTAAAATCCAGCAGCTCCGGGCGACTCTGGTCCCAGTGAGGTGGTCGTCGTGTCCACACCTGGGCCGCTGCTGCTGCTGCCTGGTGTTCACATGTGCTGTTAAACGAAGGGAACTGTGTTGTTAACGGCTGGACAGGAAGTGTGCGTCTCGTCTCCGTTTATCGGGTTATTTTTATCCGTCCTCTCGTGCTGCTGATCTCGTCCTTTCTCTTTGCTCTGATGAATCAACACGAGCCGACAGATTTACAGACGCTGATAAACGGTTTGGAGCGAGTCGTCTACATCGATTGGTGACAACTGCCCAGAAAACTCCACATGAGCTGTGCGGAGTGTGTGTGTGTGTGTGTGTCACGTTGTGGGGAAACTCCTTCCTTCTGGGGTCCCCACCAAACAGAAAACCTGGATTTGAGGCCTCCAGTCAGCAGGCGTCGTACTATTGTGTGTATTTACACACGAGAAAGTGTTGCTAATCTTAGTAACTGGGTCGTGTTTGGGGACTGCGTCTGTCTGTTAACACACACGCCTAATATGTGTGTGTGTGTTCTTATTAGGTCAATTAAAGTGGGTGTTTTGATGCTGTCAGGCCTCACACTGCATCTGTACGAACACACACACATCTCTGAGGACAAAGCGCTGTGTCAGCGTCGGATGGAGTGTAAGGAGGAAGCAGAGATGTGTGTGTACCTTGACTCTGCGGATGGCGTAGGTGTGTCCCAGCAGTCGGCTGACGGGTTGTCGGACGTTCCTCAGGTCCCACACACACACACTGCAATCGACTGAGCCTGTGGCAACGATATTCTGCAACCAGAAAACAATTCGGCAACGTTGGGATGCTGTGCAAGATGTAAACGAAAACAGAATGCAAAGATTGATAAACTCATCAAGACGTATTTATTCCCAGGAGAAGATAAACAACATGTCAGATGCTGAAACTGAGACCTTTCATCATTTCATGGAAATATGAGCTGATAGCGAATCTGATGGGCAACAAAAGGCTGGAAAAATAACGCCTGGAGGAGCATTTGGCAGCTAATCAGGTTAGTGACATGACTGGGTATAAAAAGAGCATTTCAGAGAGGCAGAGTCTCTCAGATGGAAAGATGGACAGAGCTTCACCAATCTGACACAAACTGGATCTAAAACTGTGGAAATATTTTACAAAAAAAAAAAAAACACTGTCTGTGAACACAGTTCACCCTGAAACCCACAAACGCAGGTTAAAGCTCCAACATGAAAAGAAGAAGCCAGATGTGAACAGGATCCAGAACCAGCTTCTTCCGTCTTCTCTGGACCAAAGCTCATTTAAAATGTTCTGAGGCAAAGTGGAAACCTGGATGAAGATGTGAACTAGTTTGTGGAAAGCATGGACGGCGTGTCCTGCAGACTAAAGAGGAGAGGGAGCATCCAGCTTGTTATCAGTGGACGGGAAGGCCTTGCAGATTTCAGCAAGACATGCTGAACCACATCCTGCATCCATCACAGCAGCATGGTTTTCTACGTTTAAAATCAGCTCATGTTTCCATCAAATGGTAAAAATGTCTCAGGTTCAACATCTGATATGTTGTTTATGCTGTACTGGGAATAAAATATGGCTTGATGAGATTTGGAAATCAATCTGTTTTATTTTAACTCAAATTTAATTAAATACAGACTATATAAATATTTTTCAAAGACAAGAAACCAAATAAAACACAGCAAACAAAAGAAATATATATAAATAAAATAAACCAAGAATAATTGGTACACATGAAAAAGAAACCTGATAAAGATTTGAGCAGGTACCTGATCATATTTACACCAATCACAGCTCAGGATTTCTGCCTTGTGAGCTGGAACGGCCAATCGGCACGCAGCGCCCTTCACATCCCAAATTCTGAGAGTCCCGTCACCTGAGAGCGAGAGACAGGAGAGGCAGACCCTGAAAACGGCGCTTTCACCGACATTAAGCTTGTGTCCGACCAGTGAACGGTGGCCTGGTGGGGTTCTGTGGGCCACCGTCCATCCCAGATATTCAGACAAATGATGCGACACAGAGAATAAACGGCAAACGTGAGGACGACCCCTGCAGGGAGGAGAACAACTCACTACAATAAAATATTTAAGATTTGGAAAGCTGTGAGTTTCTAGATATCACCCTGAAGCCCAAACATAGAGGCCAGCTCGGCCCGCAGAAGCTTCTGGATGCTTTGCTGCTCCAGATAAGATAAATACGTGGTTTATAAATGAGTCTAAAAAGGTTTCCAGTGTTTTCATTTAAGAAAACAAACTAAGTAAAATAAAACTGCCTGAGAAGAAGATTGGCATCTTCGAATGGGATCGAACGGACGGACGTTTTCATGACTCCGGCTGCGTCGTTGACCGGCTTTCGTTTTTATGCTTGAGGCGTCCTCCCTGCTGAGAGGATGGCGTTGGGTTTAATCCCAATAATGTAATACTTTTAACTGGAAAAAAAGCCAATAACATAATAATATCGAGCCAATAATTCCAGCTTATTACATTACTGGTGTATAATAACTGCAGCTGATTATGTAATGATGAGTAAATATGGCTGCTTTTCTTGGATTCAGCAGATTTTTGTGCAGTTTGCTATTAAAAGGCACATCTAGTGAACGGCATCGTTGTCATATCGATCCATCAGGAACCACCTAACTATGGATGTGGGAGCCAATTCCTGGATTATTTATTGTACAAATCTTTGGTTAGACGATGGCTGGAATCACCACAAGTTTCCTGAATCAGTTTGATTTGATTCACAGAAGCTTGATTAGACAAAAAAAAAAAACTTAAATAACGAGGATTATTATCTCCCTGGATTAGTGCCGTTTCTCATGGATGTTCCTGTAACTATGAGCCTGAAGTAACTCTTGGAGATGAAGATGAAGAGGGTTTCCTTCAGATTGTCTTAAAACCTGGTTTTAGGATTCAGGTGAGGAACTCTGTGACGTAACTGTAGTTCATTATGTCAGCGAGGGTCCTCAGAAAGCCTGAAATACTAACGTGTGTTTTACAGGCTGAGGTCTGCCAACACACTGCGACATTTACCAAGCAGAAGCTTCACCCTCCTCCTCCTCCTCTTCAGCCACTTCCCAGCCAGCAGGTTCAGGGTCTTCATCCATGTGTAGAGAATAAAAAACTGAACGGAGACGAAGCCAAGCTGCAGAAAATCTGCAGGAACTGAACGTGTTCGTGTGAGAACAGAAAAAAGATCATTCTGCAGAAACTAACAAGTTTATGCGTGTAAATGTTAGTTTGGGGTTCTTACAGGACCAAAGATCTGAATGAGGACATGTTTCACGTCAGCTGGTGGCGAGCTTTAAGGAAACCACAGCCGAGACCTGGACTTCAACTCGGCTGTTTTCTCAGCTTACAGTAAACCGTGTTTGGTTTTCTCCTCAGGGGTGACATGTGCAGGTGTGTATGCACCGCAGAGATTTCCACCTTTGGGAGCCTTTTTGTCTGTGATTTGTCATAATTTCTATATTTTCCTGAGGTTTACGTTCTAGTCCTCAGGGTTCACCATCCATCTGGTTTTAGATTTTTCCTGCTTCAACACACCCGGTTCAGATTAAATGATTTTACATCAGTTTTACTACATTAATCCAAGCGGCAACCTCCGGCAGTAAAATGTGAAGCCATAGCCATGCAGTCCCCCCCTCGTCCACTAGGGGCTCCAAAACAGAGCAAATCCCCACAGACTCCCATGTTAAAAAGAAAAACTTCACAGCAGAAATAAACATGTTTAAAGCCTGGTACAAAAATCCATTTGAGGATTAAAAGGTCAAGTTTACCTTTATGACAACTGTGAGGGGGGTGAACTTTTTTCTAACTCATCTGTTTGGATGATATTTAATCTTGAAATTAGTCATAATTAGGGGCGTGTCCTTTTGATTGACAGGTATCCAATATCCGTGGAAAGAAAAGAGAGTGCATCACAATCGCAGTTTTTAGCCGGCTAACAGCTTTAGCTCGCCTACCACCGTTAGCTCGGTTAGCTCTTAGCTACACGCAGCTCAGAGTGTGATGGGCAACAATCATCCACCCCCACCTTCACAGTCCCCCTCTCAGCTCCACCTCTTTGCCCTTTTTTGGATTTTTCAGGCATGACGACACGTTCACAGGTTTTAAACCCTGACTGTAAATATGTTGTTAGAAACTGCAGGTGGAAGATGTAAAGCAACACACACACCATATCTGCAGGAAACATGCAACACCTGCCTCCACACTGCAGGATACTTTCATGTGTGGGTGATTAAACTGAGCCAACCTGATTTATCTTCTCTATAGGATCAGCAGCAGTTGTGTGAAATTACTCTGACAAGGAGACAAAGAAGAGATGATGATGGTCTACCTGCTGACCAGTGGTTAATCCAGTCACACCTTCAGGATTCGCTCTCCTCTGTTACAGCCTGCCATTAAAAACCAGCATGTTTGATGCAGTTTCTGTGGATGAATAAATAAATGAGCCAAAGGGTCTGAGGGCCTAAAGATACCGGAGGCTCTGAGATTCACCTGTGCAGTGATACAAAGACATGCAAAAAGACACAAAAACTACAAAGAGGTACAAAACGACAACAAAGAAATGCTGAAACACTCCAAAGAGAAGCAAAAAGACGACGAGCTGCAGAGACTAAATGACAAAGAATCTCTGAGTCTGGAAACGCTGCTGTTCAGGTTCGCTTATCTCGTTCCATGTCGGGGGAAATTAAGGAAAGTTATCAGGACGACTTCCATGTTACACAAACTACAAACCCGATTGTTAAACTTCACACACCACCTCCTTCTGGAGGGCAGGGAGGAGAGCCCTCACTTTACAAACCCAATGTCCAGAAAAGAAAAGAAAATTTTATACAAGAATAAAAAATACTTTATCCCTGATGGAAAATGATAGAATAGTTAAAAATAGAAATAAATACAAACAAATAAATGTAATTCAGCTTCAGGAAAATATTACAAAAAAATTTAAGCCTTTTTGTTATTGTTTTTATTATTTTTTTAATATTATTACGATCATTATTATAAATGTTTACTAAATCGATGATAGAAATAAATTCTGTATGTAGTATTTAAATTTCTTTGGTACAGAGTAAAATGAAAAAGTTGCCTTCAATAAAAAAAAAAATTTATTTACCAAAAAAAAGTCGTAACTGTAACCGTAAATGTAAATAAAACGACACCGAGAGGCTCTGCCTCTCTGAAATGCTCCTTTTACATCATCTTAACAGGTGTTTCTGGTGTACCAGGTACTTTTCCAGCCCTTTGCTGCTCCTGTTTGAGCTTTTTTTAAACGTGTTGCTGCATCAGGTTTAAAATCAGCTCATATTTTCCATCAGATGGTAAAATGTCTCCGTTCCTGCTGTTGTTGTTTATCTTCTACTGGGGATAAAATGTGGCCGGATGAGATTTATAAATCATTTTGTTTTTATTTACAGTTTAAAAAGAGTCCAGCTTCTTTGGAAATGGTGTTGAACATTTAAATATTTATTTTTAGTTTAATCTTACACTCCAAACTCAGAATGACCTGCTGACTCCTCCATCCGTAGAGCTACACCTTCCGTAGAGACCAGCATTATACGTAGCTGTGAAGACGTCATTTCATTCAGGATTTTAATCCGGGCCGGGAACAAATGTTAAGTCAGAAAATTTCAGTCTTGGAAACGTTTTTATTTTTCCAATCAGAAGCCGGCATTTCCTGGCTTCCGTTTGGAAGCTCCAAACTAAATACGTGTTCTCTGCAGGATTCAATGGCTGCTCTTCCAAACAGGTCGGAGCGTGTTGGAATCCCGACTCGTGGACAGTTCCTGACTCTTTGTAGGGAAGAGATTAAAGAGCGCGCATGGGGAACTCCTTCATGCCTCCCCTCACATTTGCTGACCAGCAGATACCTCCTCATCCTCCTCTTTAATCCCAACAATGGATGAGCCCCTCCCCCGGTCCTGGAATCAGTTTCCTCCAGACCACCTCCTCCCGCTCTTTATCGATTCTGTCAGCGCTGCTTTAACTCTTCCTCCTCCTTCTCCCCGTCCCTCTTCACACTCTCAGCCATGCGTGGAAACTCCTCTGGCATCAGGAACTGGGAATCGCACACACTGATCTGTGAGCTGGTGTTTGTGTGTTTGTGTTGTCGTCTTCTTTCTTTTGCTGCAGCAGCAAATGCATCCGGCTGTGTGTGCGCGGCGCGTTTGGAGGCTGACTTCTGTAAAAGGTTCTGGCTCTCTTACACCTGCTGCCTGTGCTGTATCAGCAGGTTCACACACACACACACACACACACACACACACACACACACACACCTTTAATCATCTCACTGAAGTGTGACAGCTGTGTAACACACACACACGCTGTCACTGGAGATGAATCCCGACCACCCGCCAGGTTTTTCTCATTTCCACTGAGTCCCGTTTGCAGCTGCAGGAGTCTGATGATTTCTGGGATTTGAAGCTAAAACACATCAATTTAATTCATTTTACTTTTGGAAATGGTTAGCATGACGGCTTCAGCGCGGTCACGGTGCTCCAAACCAGAAATTCTGTAACGTGAAAAATGCAGCAGGTGAACAACTCCGATTCTAAAAAGGTTGTGACGCTGTGAGAAAAATAAAAACAGAATGTAATGATTTCCAAATCTCATTAACTCGTATTTTATTCCCAGTATCAAAAACTGAAACAGAGACATTTTTATCATTTCATGGAAATATGAGCTGGTAGTGAATCTGATGACAGCAACATGTCTGTAAAAGTTGGAAGAGGAGCAACAAAAGGCTGGAAAAGTAACACCTGGAGGAGTATCTGACATCTAATTATGTTCATTTGCAGCAGCAGAGTCTCTCAGACGGAAAGGTGAACAGAGGTTCATCAGTCTGAGACAAACTGGCTCGAAAAGCCGTGAAATAAGTTCAGAAAAATGTTTCTCAATGTGAAATGGACTTTGAAGATCCCACCGTCTACAGTGTATAATATAAACAAAACTCAGAGAATCTGGAGGAATCTCTGTATGCTGGGCACAAGGCTGGATTAATAGCAGACCAGATGTGAACAGGATCCAGAACCAGCTTCTTCCGTCTTCTCTGGACCAAAACTCATTTAAAATGTTCTGAGGCAAAGTGGAAACCCGGATGAAGATGTGAACTAGTTTGTGGAAAGCATGGACGGCGTGTCCTGCAGACTAAAGAGGAGAGAGAGCATCCAGCTTGTTATCAGTGGACGGGAAAGGCTTGCAGATTTCAGCAAGACATGCTGAACCACATCCTGCATCCATCACAGCAGCATGGCTTTCTACGTTTAAAATCAGCTCACGTTTCCATCAAATGGTAAAAATGTCTCAACATCTGATTTGTTGCTTATGTGTGTAAACTGTAGGATGGAAACTTGCTTCTGGGTAGCTGCTGTCTGTGACACGACAGGAATTTTTCTAACTTTAAACTTCCTTACCAGGTGACCAGGCTGTGCAGGTGATGCTGCACGACAAACGGACGAAAACAGTGTTGAACCAGCAATCTTTCCCACAATGCTGCTCCACAAATGTCAAATGTGTTAAAGTAAACACCAGAAACACGCTGAACATGGACGTCATCACATGAAAACACACACGCACACAAACTAGAACTTAAGATGCATCAGGCTGGGAAACGTAGAAGCTGTACATTTGTCACTATTTCCATGTTTGGATTATTTTAATTGGGAAAACTGGATGAGTTTTAGGGATTCGGCCGATGTCTGAGGAGAGCTTAAATCAAATTTAACTACATGTATTACAAGGCAGCAGCGTGTCGATGTGCATCATGTGGGCTGAAGAGCTGCAGACGGCGCCAGGAAAACAGATGGCAGGTGTGTGGAGGATGAGAACAAGCCAGCGTTTAAAAGCTGGAAGGCTCAGCTCAACACGTGCTGGTAACAAAGGACCAGGCCGCCTACCTTTACCTGGAAGTCACGGCTGAGCTGCTGCAGCTCAGAAACACACTGCACAGCTGATGCTGTCGGCTCAGAGAGGGAGAGAAGGAAAAAACTGCCCATCATATCATCATCTGTTCCCCCAGAACATTAAAACCACCTGCATCGTGTTACACAGCCTTCCTCTGCTGCCAGAAACAGCTCTGCCCTGTCAGGACGTGGACAGAAACCACCAGAGCATGTTCTGGAGCTTCACACAGATCCTATCGGAACCAACCAGAACCCACAGATCCTGTCAGAGCCAACCAGAACCCACAGATCCCGTCAGAACCAACCAGAACCCACAGATCCTATCAGAGCCAACCAGAACCCACAGATCCCATCAGAACCAACCAGAACCCACAGATCCCGTCAGAGCCAACCAGAACCCACAGATCCCATCAGAACCAACCAGAACCCACAGATCCCGTCAGAACCAACCAGAACCCACAGATCCTATCAGAGCCAACCAGAACCCACAGATCCCATCAGAACCAACCAGAGCCAACCAGAACCCACAGATCCCATCAGAACCAACCAGAACCCACAGATCCCGTCAGAGCCAACCAGAACCCACAGATCCCATCAGAACCAACCAGAACCCACAGATCCCGTCAGAGCCAACCAGAACCCACAGATCCAATCAGAACCAACCAGAACCCACAGATCCTGTCAGAGCCAACCAGAACCCACAGATCCTCTCAGAACCAACCAGAACCCACAGATCCTATCAGAACCAACCAGAACCCACAGATCCTGTCAGAGCCAATCAGAACCCACAGATCCAATCAGAACCAACCAGAACCCACAGATCCAATCAGAACCAACCAGAACCCACAGATCCAATCAGAACCAACCAGAACCCACAGATCCAATCAGATTTTCAGCAGTTTTTGTGGGGCCCACTGCTGCTGGGGTGGAGCTGGTGTGGGGAGCATGACTGGTCCCCAGAAATGTTTAGCTTGGTGGGAAATGTCACCAGCTGGTTCTATAAAATTAAAATAGTCTTGTCAGGTATTTAGCGCATGAAAAGTAGCTGGATTTGGAAAATCTCTCCAGTTTGCATCCGACCAGGCAATGTAGCATGTAGGGCTGCAAAGATTAGTCAACACTGTCTACAATAGTCAACAATAAAAATAGTCGACAACGAATTAAGCTGTCGACTATTGTCGGCAAAAAAAAAAACAAAAAACAAAAAACTACAGAGTGAGACATCATCTTCTAATCCTATCTTTGCTGAGAGCTGCACATGCGCCATAAAGTCCGCCAGGTGAAAAATATGGTGGCGGACCAGGGAGGAAAACCGCGGCAGAGAACGTTAAAAGTCTGGGATAACTTCACGTTAAACTTACAAAATAAATTAACTACATGTGATATTTGTAAAGCGGACCTTGTGTACCACGGAAGTACGTCTGCAATGCTCGAACATTTAAAGAGGAGGAACGTCGCACAAACTTAACAACCTCATGCAAGATTTCAAAGCTGAAAGTGAAATACGATCCATTTATAATAATCATGAGATACATAATCCGATCGGTCGACTAGTCGTTTTAATAGTCGGTGACTAATCGACCATCAGAATAATCATTAGTTGCAGCCCTAGTAGCATGCTGTATCCCATAATGCAATCTGTTCCAATCTGTTCTACTGAATTATCTTTATTATAATTATTAGTGAATTGGGTGAAGGACTTGTTTATTCTCAAGGTTCTAATGAAGGTTTTGAAGGTCCACCTTTAGTTGTGGGATTGACGTAGGGCTGGACAGCTCAGTTGGCAGAACATCCATCCATCCAAGTCGCTTTGGAGAAAAAGCGTCTGTTAAATGATCTGCTGCTGACTTTTACTTATTATTATTATAATCACCATTGATTGTTGAATGTATGTGGGTTTTGGTGGTAAATAAAACTCAACACATCTGACAACTTCTTAAATCAGTTTTTCTTTTTATTTCACCACCAATTACTCTTCTTCTTTTACACGTCACCCCTCCATCAGGTAAATAAATATAACAGCTGTATGACAAAGATGCACATTTTTTAAATTAATTGTAGTATTAAACTAGATCAAAGCAGGAATGTGACTTTCTAAAGCTGGACCTGGTGAAAAAGTCTGTACAATGCTACGAGATTAAGTGCCGGTAAGGTTGCGTTCTACATGCTAGCGACTGCGTACGATGTTTGCTAGCATGTAGTAATTCGTTTTGTAGCATGCTAGGGCCCTTTGAGCTAGTCTCTAATCAAAACAACTGACCAATCGATTTGCCTGTCAGTGGTTTTAAAGTTGTGGCTGATCAGTGTTTCACACATTTAGATTTCTCCTCTCACAACCTGCTGCTGCTAAAATGGTTAGCTAATGGCAGGAACAAGCAGATAAATGTCAACAAAAAGATGGATGTGGCCATCATGACATCACCAGTTCATGTGTGCCACCATCTTGGATTTTAGAACCAAGATGTAAACGGGCTCTTAAACAACAAGACGCCCCCGCTGGATCTCCATGCATCTGTAATATCTGAACAAACCGAGGAGCACCAGGAAGATGAATTCCTACAACCACCCACAACATAAACGTAAACCTAAAAACTGGGAGCTGGTCACGAGTCGTGATCATCCGTTCCTTTCATTACTTTTCGTTACTTTTCTGCCATCGGTTGCTGTGCTGAGCAGCCAATCAGAGCGAGCCCTCTCAGACGGAGACAGAGGTATCACCGCATCCAGATGACTTACGATACCAATGATCCGTCCATCACAGACGGCTCCAAGCTGACAGGACGAAGGAAAACAGATCCCAGCGGGATGTGAAGCTGTCAGTCTCATAAATCTGATCATTTCTCAGCGACACCATCACAAACTATCCAGAGCCTCCCGTGTTAGAAAATACCGACTTCCTGCCTCGCTGCCCTTTCAGCTCTATCGTTGCTGATTGGCTCATATTGGTCCATTCTGACCAATCAAAGAGAGTTCATCATCCGCTGGACTGTCACTTTCTGACTGCAGCTTCCTGAGCTCTGAAGAAAAAATCCCACATGCTGCTCCTTCTTCTTCTGTTCTAGCAAGTCGGACCAGAACCAGCTGGTAGATGTGGATCCGTCTTTTAGCCAAAGTCTCGTAAAACTGCTCCAAATCCCAGCAGAACTGCTGCTTGGTCAATAAACCCCCGATAAAGGTCGTCATTCCTCCATCACATGTCGGCTGGATCAATAAACTCTGGACGACCTTCGTTCCTCTTCTGAGTTCTGGTTCAGTTTTAGCTGCTATGTTGGAGACATATTTTTATTTTGGTGTCTGATCACACTCGAACTACATGGGACAACATGTGTCTTCATCCAGCTGGAAATCAGACAGAAACGCTGCAGGGAGGCGAAGACGCAGCTGAACACGATCAGGGATTTCCAGTATTATTCGTAGGTTTTATTAACGTTAACACGTCATCTGAGATCTGAACTTTATGAAGATTTAAAACAACTCAGTAAAACCATCTTTATTCACTTCAGCAGGACATTTCACAAGCTGGACAGTTTCCTGTCCTCTGGGAGTTTCATTTATGGAAAATTAGTCCGTGATGATGTTTCGTGACGTTACAGGAATACGGACTGAAGGAGTGGATTTGTGGACGCTGCAGGTTTGAAACCAGGAACCGTGTTACATAAAAATTAATCCTGCTCCTTCAGATTTAAAACGTTTTAAATTGTGCTTCCGATTTAAAAAGAGTCATCGTTCAGTCCTACCACTGAGACATTTACTAGTTTTAACAAATTTACTGGAACTCCAAAACAACCATTACTGTGCTAACGGTGCATTCAATGACAAACAGCAAATAGGATTTCCAACCTCAACTGGGGAGAAAATTAAAAAATGGAACTATAAGGTCGGGTTTCCTTGTGAGCATTTAAATGTTTTCTTTCATCAGCTTATTTATTTCGTCAGTGAAGAGCTTCAGTTTCCCATTCCTGAGGTGCAGTGAATGCAGCATCATCTGAAGTTGAAGGTGGAGATGCAGATGGAGGAAGTTGGGAAGCTGTGACATAACTTTATCTTTAAAAATAGATGAATGACACATTTCTATGGAGATCTGGAGTAACTGGATCATGGACTAAAACAAGATGCTGAGTTTTTCTGCTGCTTGGTGACACAAATAAATGATTTTAAGCCCATTAAAAGGTAATTATGATTTTATAATCGTTAAAAAAAAAGCAAAAAAAAGTCGTGCTGGAAAGATGGGAACATCGGACTTCTTCCTGGTGCAGCTGATGGCATCTTGTGCAGCTAATCCTCTCCTGGTGGAGGGAGGCCCTTCTCTTTCATCGTGCTCTGGCATTTGCATTTAAAAACATTTTTCTTGTTTCATTTAATTTCCAGAGTGAGCTTGACTGATCACAGCAAGCATGTAGGAGACTGTAGCAAAAAGGCTTAATGTTCGACAGCAGAGAGCGGTTTTCTTCCAGGTTTACAGGATTGTTCACGTTGGCAGACGGAGCGGAGATCTGCCACCGTCAGAGCTTATCTGTAAAAGCACAAATACTCTTACAGTGTGCACATGAAGAGGCTCCCACCGAGGTGAGCTGGCAGAGCAGCGGAGTCATGACAAACAAACAAAAAAAGAGCAATTACATGCAGAAAGAAGCCATCATGAATCTTCTATCCTGGGATTTCCTCTCATTCTAGCTGAGCTCATCTGCATTTCATTCTGAGACAGAACACAGCCGAAGGAAAAAGAGTGGTCAGTGGAAACCACTGGAAAGATCCAAACACTAGACCAGCTCTTCTGTAACTGCAAAAAAGTCATTTTATTTAAGTGGCGCTGAACGACTTGCAGGCTCCAGTACTTCCAGTGAACATGTGGTGGGTGATTCCTTCTTGGAAGGAGCTGCAGCTTCAGGGTTTTTCTTTTCACACAGCAGACGTGAGCTGGCTTGCAGCCAGAGGAGCTGTGGCAGTTTATGCTGAAGCTTGGAGCAAAAGCTTTACATTGTCCACTGAACAGGCAGCTTATCACAGCTAACCCTTCTGCTCTGCCAGAGCTCACTGATAAAGTTACACCATACTTATTACACAGCGCTGTCAACATTAGCTAACAATCCTCCTGCCCCCCAAAAATAACAGACTCTTAAAAATGTGCATGAAGCTGGAGTGTAATATTAAAAACAGGAAAGCACGATACCGATGCAAGGATCAGGACCTGTCTGATACGTTGTTGTAAAAAACTAGGGCTGACGAAATTAATGTGTCATCTGCAAAATCAGCAGATTGAGTATTTCATAGTAAACTTGCACCATCAGTCAGTCCAAACCAGGACTCACAGGTGGACATATGAATGACTTAATGACCCAGAAGGCGCGACTCAGGCAGGACGTACAACAAAAACCCAGATGAGAACTGAAGACTGACTGACACGGTTCAGCGAACACACCGAGCAAAGAAACCTGGAGCATAAATACAGACTAAGCACAACACGGGAAGCAGGCGGGACAACCAGGAACCAGAATCCTGCAGCAGAAAGTAACAGGACTACAAAAAAAGAGGAAACAAAGCAGCGAACTCAAAAACAACAAAGAACAGAAACTAAATTTAAGACTACAATAAAAAAACAAGAATTAAACCCAAATCCACAGAACATGAGTACTGTTACTGGTTCCCAGTCTGAAGAAGCATTTATGCTCCCTTTACACACATAAACAGGTATGTTTGTTTCTATGACTGCTCATACTTCCCTTACGCTGGCATGCCTGTTAGAGAATAAATCCACCAGAGGGCAGCGCAGAGGTCAGAGCTGAGTTCTGGTTTTCAGACACGCCAACGAGATCATGATAATATAAAGAAAGAGGCGTAAAGAGAGGCGGAGCAGGAGACAGCGGCGGCCTGCGAACCATTAAATACGTTACGCCTTCTTCTTCTTTGCTTCTTTTCGGTTCGCACATCAACAGTACTGCTCAACACTGCCCCCCATGGCTTCCTGTGGTACTGTTCAGTTTGCTCCATCAAGTTCTGCATCTGCAAGGGACCCAAAAACGGACCGAATTACACCATAAAGGAGAGGCCGGATGCAAAGCTTCGTGCTCATCTTTAACGAAGAGCAGAAAAAAATCCAAACAAATGATGACACGGAGCCGTTTGGGAATGAGTTCTTCCTGCAGGGTGGCGCTGGCGGGGAAAGCATGGAATAAAATCCATTTATCGTCCAGCTCTGTCTGCAACCGCAATCACGATGAGGACAACAAGAAAACGGCTGTGGTTTTTATGGCTTTGGCTTCTTTTTTCTCCCAACCGAAGGTTGATAAACCACTTTTCCCTTCAACTGTTCATAAAATCCTTGGAACTCTGAAGTAACTGGGACAAAGAAAATTTTCCAGAGATGAAGAACATGTTCACCGTGCTGTGGTGAACTGGTGACGAACACAATCAAGAACTCAAATTTTAAATAAATTCAAACACGTGATTTTTGATAAAAGGATGTAAAACAAATCCAGAAAACAAACCCTAAAAGTTAAAGGTGACAATACAACGTGACAGCGTTGGGAAAACGTGTGAAGGAGCTTCGTCTTGCAGCTCTAACCAGCAGCACAGCTGATCCTGGAGATGGAGAGTAAACTGATGCTGGAGGCGGGGATCACATGTGGCTCTGAACCAAACTGGGTGGATGGAGAGAAAAAAGAGAGGAGAAGAGAGAGAGGAGAAGAGCATGTGAAGCCCTGATAAGCTTCACGACGACACCGTCACCATCTGAGCGTATCTCTGTCATCCCTCCCCTCTCTTCAAAGTGGCGCTAGCTTCTCAAGCTAACAGCCAACAGCCACCAGAGGGGAAGCCTCCACACAGAGATAAGGCTGCAATTTTCCACCGTGTGCTAACGCTAACTAGCATTCTGACGACTCATTATCCTCCACCCAACACAGCCACCAGGACGTCAGGGTCTTTCTAGTTAAAAAACCCGACAACAGCTCCAACGTTTCTGCTTCTCAGGTTTGAACTTACAAAGCCGGAGGCCTCT
Organism: Melanotaenia boesemani; assembly: GCF_017639745.1. Lineage (NCBI taxonomy): Eukaryota > Metazoa > Chordata > Actinopteri > Atheriniformes > Melanotaeniidae > Melanotaenia > Melanotaenia boesemani. The sequence continues at coordinate 27,175,804 of NC_055703.1, read as the reverse complement.
GAGGAGTAGCGGAGGCCTCATTCATGCAGGTTTTATCACTAGAACACACATGATACACTTATGCAAAGAGTCCTCTGCATAAATTAAATGTTCACGGTTTTTATCTCTATTCTAAACGTGACAAGTTAAAACAGTGAGAATAATTAACCTTCAAGAGAAGAGAAATCATCCATGAGTGCTTTACAGCAGGAGGCTGACAGAAACTCTGCTGCAGTGATGAAAAGTGTCAATTATACAACCTCCGTTCTAAAAAGCTGTCTAAAATGTAAATAAAACCCCTCATCAAGCCATGTTTCATTCCCAGCACAGCAAAAGCAACATATCCCATGCTGAAACTGATGCTGAGACAGTTTTAGTTCTCATCTTCATCCAGGTTTCCATTTTAAATGAGCTTTGGTCCAGAGAAGACGGAAGAAGCTGGTTCTGGATCCTGTTCACATCGGGCTTCTTCTCTGCATGATGGAGCTTTAACCTGCATTTGTGGGTTTCAGAGTGAACTGTCTTCACAGACAGTGGTTTCTGGAAGTCTTCCTGAGTCCATGCAGTGGTTTCCAGTAGAGAATCATGTCTGCTTTTAATGTAGAAGATCACCAGCATCCAGCCTTGTTCCTGGCACACAGAGATTCCTCCAGATTCTCTGAGTTTTGTTTATATTTTACACTGTAGACGGTGGGATCTTCATCGTCCATTTCACATTGAGAAACATTTTTCTGAACTTATTTCACGGCTTTTCGAGCCAGTTTGTCTCAGACTGATGAACCTCTGTTCACCTTTCCGTCTGAGAGACTCTGCTGCTGCAAATGAACATAATTAGATGTCAGATGCTCCTCCAGGTGTTACTTTTCCAGCCTTTTGTTGCTCCTCTTCCAACTTTTACAGACATGTTGCTGCCATCAGATTCACTACCAGCTCATATTTCCATGAAATGATCAAATGTCTCTGTTTCAGTTTTTGATACTGGGAATAAAATACGAGTTAATGAGATTTGGAAATCATTACATTCTGTTTTTATTTTTCTCACAGCGTCACAATTTTTGGGGGAATTTTTGTTGATAATTCTGATAGTTTTAGCCGAACTGTGGACGAGAGACGAACCTGTAAGGATACCAAAGCAAATGATGACAAATATTTAAGAGTTGTTTGAATTTTGCGTCGTCATAATAGTTTGCTTGTTGAAAAACGGCTGTGCCAATGTGAAAGGTCAGAAATAATTATAGAATAAACAATTACATAACTGTTTGCATGGGCAATCATTTAATGAAAGTATTCAGGCATGAGTTGCTTCTCTGCATCAAATGAAGGTTTCAGCGTCAAACCGATCAGCCTGGACTCGACGGCTCCGCTCAAACAGACACCGTGATGTAAAAACTCCACATTAAGAAGAAATAAGATTCTTAGAGTTGCTGGGCATCTCATGACCTGCAGCTGTGACTGTGATCACAATAGATGCAGATCTGGACCAGAATCTCTTCATGTGACCAGCATCATGTGAGCGCTGACCTACGAAGGGTGAAACCTCCGTTTTATATAAATCCACAATGAGAGAGCAGCAACATGACTGAGTGCAGGACACATCATCAATAACTACTAAATAGTTTCCAATAAAATGAACTAAATGTGCAGAAAATTTGTGACTGTGGGGTCAGACTCTGTCCCACAGAAGAGGATGCAGGAGGCTGAGAGTGGACCGGACCGCAGATCGATGCAACTGTTCATCTCAATAATGATTAACAACACAGGCTGTTAAAAGTCACACACCTGCTTTTCCCCCATCAGACACTGCTGTTTCCTGTGTGTCTGAAGGGAAAATACATCCTCCGCCCACCTTCTAGTACCGGCTCGGACCCTGTTTTCCTCCAGAACTGCCTTCATTCTTGGTGTGATAGATGGAAGCGGGTGGTGGAAACCTTCCTAAGAGGTTTTGCTCCATGTTAACATGACAGCATCACACAGTTGCTGCATCCATGACGAGAATCTCCCACATCCACATCTCAAAGCTGCTCTACTGGACTGAGATCTGGTGGCTGTGGAGGCTGATGGAGTAGGCTGTGACTGTACTCAGGTAGGTACTCAGGTAGGCTGTGCTGGTTAAACCAGGCCACGTTGGTACTAAGGAGCCCAAAGTGAGCCAAGAAAATACCCCCCCCCTGGTCCAGACAGCTGCTGCTCTGGATATTTTCTCTTCTTCAGACCATCTCTGGAAACCCTCTCTTTCTTCCTCATTCTGATCAGTTTGACCTTCAGCAGGTCGTCTTCACCACGTCTACATGCTGCCACGTGATTGGCTGGTTGGATATTTGTGTTAACAAGCAGTTTTCAGAAATCTATCCCATTTTGATCAATACAAAGATAAACTGCAGATTTCAGTAGAGGAGCAGACATCTTCTTTCTTTTCTTACATTTTCAGTTTACCGACTTAGAAAAGCAGCCGCTGTGCTTCCTTGTGGGGCTTCGGTCTCTCCGTCTATTGATCGCTGGCTGTCTGATAACCACTCGGACCTGCAGCCTGCAGCAGCTATCTGATGAGACCGGACCTCTCCATCAACACCAGCTTGACATTTTGTGGCCCTTGTTTCTGAGCCGTCGCAGCTCATTGCCCCAACATGGGTTTAAAACCGAAACGTGTCAAGGTGTGAGTGAAATATAAGGAATTTTAGATGAAGGCGTTCTTTATTTTCACTCAGAGGCATGAAAGTCAGGACGATGTCGGGTTTGGATCAGGCTTTCTCCGATCATTTGGTTGTGCTTTTTCTGGGAAAGGTATACTGCACGGCAACCATCCTTACTAATTTAATAAAAAGTTATTAGGTGATTGTAGGTGAATTTTCTTAGAAAAGATGAACGCTGCACCCAGAAACCACACAGGTGCAGACCTGTTCAGTCAGGTTCACACCAGCATGGACTGGGAGGAGAAAGAAGCTCCAACATGACAAAAGAAAAGGTGTCGGGAGGAGTAAAAGTAAGACGGATGAATCCAAGAACATCAAACCACCTGGTCGGCTTGGTACCATACAGGGTTGGGTCATTTCCAAATCATCATTTAATTCTAAGAAATCCAATAATTATGGGTCACATGCTGAAGGCATTAAGGGACATACATTCAAATCTCTCACACTTAATACGCTTATTATTCACAAATTTCTGTGCATGACTCTTCATAGATTTGAGAAAATCCAACAAAAAACACATTAAAACGTGAGGCTCAATCAGAAGAAGTGAGCGTTGATTTTTAGTAGCGATTCATTCAATGGGGTTTACAAAAATCAGAAAAAACTGCCCACCGTGGAGCCCTGTAACTCATATAATCCCTGATAAAGTTTGAAGACATTTGTGTAGAGTTTCCACTCGAGGCTGTGACATCGCACACTTTTATTTTGCCCCTCAAAATTATTCAACAAATTCCTCGGACTTCTTTCATGCCTAAAGTTTCTCCTGTTCATACACAAATTATACCAAAACATGCGTACTTTTCGCCATCATTGTAATAGACCTGATGGTTGTCTCTCAAATCCCCTCCGAGCACACGGTGCACCCACCATGAACTAGAGATTTTCTAGTTTATGTGACTATCGCCTGGCTAAGCGATGGTCTTGCTTTAATTAGCATCTGGTAGTAATACGTTAATGCCACCACAAGGTGGCGGTGCTAGCAACATGGTGCTAGCAACATGGCGCTAATAACATGGTGCTAGCCTGCTCGAACACCAGAGGGGTGCTGGAAGACAACTTCTTAGTGATTGGGAAATATTTTTGCTTGCTGGTCTGTCTTGCTCCGGGGCTGCAGTCTTGCATAAGCTCAAGCACTTAGATTGCATAAGAAAGATGGACGAACCTCCAGAGAGCAGAAGAGCCTCAACCCGTCTGCACTGGGAGAGACGGACTCTTTGGGGTCACCAGAGCATTTTGTGGGATAAATTTGGCTTCACTTTCAGCCGTGCGTGTTCTGAAACTCAGAAAAATGGAGTTTAATCACTGGAACCAGCTCAGGCTGCATCAAAACGGCCCCGAGGCGAGTGCACAACACACCCCGCTGATACTGAGAGGCAAGCAACAGAAGTACAGCAGCTGTGTGTGTTTATGTGTGTGTGTGTGTGTAACAGAGAACTTCTGCTGCGATCAATTATTTAACCAGACGTTATCTACAACGGTGGAACAAACACACACACCGGGTTAGCAGAAGTGAGTCCATGAGTCACTGTCATGAAATAATGTTTGGCTGGTGGGCACGCACGCACGCACGCACACACACACACACACACACACACACACACACACACACACACACACACACACACACACATCGTCAGTGGGAGAACAAACAGACAATGTTCTGGTTCAGCAACACGTGGCTGCACACGCCTGCTGACATGCACGGTCACACTTTCAAAGAGCGATTCCTCTTAATTTCTAAACCCATCAAAGTCCTGGTCACCCGGGCAACGCACCAAACTCCACCAGATGTTTCAGTACTTTTATTTGATCCTTCATGCTTCACACATCAACGTCCTGTCGGTATCTGAGCCAACAATGAGCCCGTTTACATGCACACCAAAATCTACCTGCTTCCTGGAGTTACCGGGTAATTCAGGCGGTCAATCAGGCGGTCAATCAGGCGGTCAATCAGGCGGTCAATCAGGCTGTCAATCCCAGCTCCTATCAGATAACTGTCATTATCTGATTATTAACACAGATTTTCCTTCTAATGTCCAGTATCCGTGCATGTACACCATGCATGTGCAGAGTTCACAATCAGTTTCTCTCACAGAGATGATCCGATTTTTAAAATCACACATAAAAACTAAATAATAAATGTATCACGTCAACGTCAGATCACCCGAGGAGAGGATGCCGATGCAACACCGTGATGCAACCAGGACTCCTGGAAAACACTGGCTTACGTTGTTAAAACATGCTGCTGATCAACAGGAAACATGCTCCCAACCAGAGAGCCGTCAGTGGAAACTGTGGGAAGGATCATAAAACTCCTCAAAAAAGGAAATTCCACTCAGAGTGGAAATGAAATTAAATCATTTGTAAAGCACTTTTCATGCATAACAGCAGCACAAAGTGCTTTACAGGATAAAACAAGTGTTTGTGTATTAAAACCACAAGGAATCACACAAGGATGCTGCTTGTTCCCAGTCAGTCCAGGCTGGTATTTGGAGCAGGAACAAACAAAATGGAAAATCTGGAAAAAGGAAACATGCATGTGGACGGTCGTGAGGACAGAAACCTCAGAGCAACCCGACGCTCGGGATGAGGCGACAGCGGTTGAAGCCGGATAGAAACACGTGATGATGGGAAGTTCGGCTCTTTGAAAAGATTTGGTTCTTTTCTTTCGGCTCCCATAAAGGAACCGGTACTTATGGCTCCCAAACGACTCAAACCACTCAGAGCTTTGACTTTAGTCTAATTTAGCAGCTCTGAATGCTTTTATGTTGGGAAGCCATTTTATTTATCTAGTGTTCACATAAAAACCTGGTTTGTTTGTGTCATGATTGTTTTAATATTTTAATCCAACTTTTTTTAATGACTGAACATAGAATCACAACAAATTAAATGAATGAAGATCAAAGTTTTAATGACAAACACTTTACATACTTTAACTAAGAGGAAAGGTTTAATGTTTTATGTTTATTTTTAATCATTATCTAGCTTTCACCCAGCATGTGGTATTAAAGCTTCCTGTCTGCGGAGCTCAGAGCTCTGCGGTGTGTCTGGATGAGCTGCTGCAGGTTGCAGGAAACAGCTGGAACTCAGCGATGGTCTGATTGTGGACGTCAGCGCTAACTCGTTTAGCTGCAGAGCCGCTCTTATCTGATCTGGAATCAGTTTCCACAAAGATAAAATGAGCCCTGCTCATCTTTATTTATTCACTCTGTAACAGGCTGACGATGAGCTATAACACAAGAGCTAAATGTGCACTTTTATTTGGTCTTGTTAAATTTGGTTTGTTTACTATTTTTCTTTTTATTTAATATCATTTTAAAAATTCTAAAACCTTGAAAGACAAAACATTTTTTAAAAAGTCCAAAAACGCAGTCGACAGGCACAGAAAGGCTCTGATTGGTCGGTTCTCGGGGCCTGATGAGGCTCCACCAATCAAACTGCAGATCTGCTGGGTTTCAAGATTTTGACTAAACATATTCCTGGATTTTTATTCTCTTTTTACTTACTTAAAAAATAGGATTTTTTATAAAAGCTTATGAATGATGCATTTTTAATGAATAAAGTTTCATTTGAAGCATTCAGGTAAAGTTAAAGGATTTTTCCCTTCAAACTGCACATTGAAGGAAATGAAACGGTGGAGGATTTATTATCTCATTATTACTCATTCTTTTATGTAAAAAACTGCACTTCTAACAGTTTAAATCACATAAAAATGCACTTTGTCCCAAACGACAAAAATTCTGCTGCTCCTGTTTTTTCTCTGTGATCCTGAAAATCCCAGTAAATCCAGGCCCGGTTTGGAATAATTTGGGAATCTCTGATGATCTTATAAACCTGAATGCACCACAACGATCCCGTCTAGCATATATCATTATAGGTGCAGAACATTTTATCTTGTTTCTATGGAAAAAGAAAGAATCGCCCTCCTTGGAAACCTGGACTTGGCGGCCCTGGTCTCTTATCTAAACGAAGACACCAGGTGGAGTATTCACGTAGAGGTGGGATAGCGAGTGCTGTCATTTGGGTATCTTTAATGTCCTTCTTGTCTTTTTCCTTTTGGTTTTTTTCCATGTGTGTTTGTTAATTTCTACGTGTTAAAGAAACATGTTAATAAAAGTGTTAAATGATGCTTCTCAACATATTTGAAACAAAAACAAGATGAGTGAGCTTCACGGACCAGCCGCAGCAGACCTGATTCCACGATCAGATCTGCAGCGTGACAGAGCCCACATCCATCAGCGCTGCAGCTCCACCCTCCACCCCAGCTAGTGCTCACTCCCACACCGAGACAACAGCAGACAAACCCTCCTGCAGGGCATAAACTCAACCGCCTCATAAACGAAGCCCACTTCTGTCTGGAGAGGAGGAAGAGGAGGAAGATGCATCATCACCACCAGCTGCTTCAGTTATTACGTTACCTTTAATGAAGGAGTAAACTAGTTGATGATGCCCTACCAGAAAACTGGACTTCTAAATGTCTTTTTTAACTTTTTACCATTCAAAAGATAGAAATTCCAGTGTGTCACTGAATGCATCGTCAGTTCAGCAGCGTAAAGGGTTTACATGTCGGCCATTTTTCTCCCAGTCTGGATCGGTCTGAGCTCTCAGGAGTAACAAAGGTTCTGCCATAGCTGCTTCTCTGAAAAGAGGCGGAGCCTAATTAAGAGAGGGGCGGAGCCATGATGATCTGCTTCTTAACATTCTTAACTAGACGTCCTCATAATTTACAAACATTTGATGGAAATACATGATGCTTTATTATGAGATATATGTTATCTTATGTTTTAAGGTGCCTCAGCACCAGAGATGGAAATCAGACCTAAATCTAATATAAATAAATGAAGAAACAAAATGAAAGAACATCATCCAGAGCTCAGCAGGACTCCTGCTTCTTGTTTTAAGACATTTTTTGTTGAAGGAAATCCACATGTTGAATCAGAAGAGCGGCGCCTCATCTCCAGCTCCTGCAGCTCCACTGCATGGCCTCTGCAGCAGCGCCACCTTGTGGCGACAGCTACTCACACCTCATCAAATCCCCCAGAACCCGAGCATCAGTCAGACCTTCGTCACGTTTTCTTTACCCTGAATTCTGTGTTTTATTATGAGAGCTCATTTTTTCCAGGGAAACGTGTCTAATCATGTGGCAGGTGTTAAAAATGTTAACTGTTCCATCAGAACATATTAAATATGCTTTCTATCTAAGATTTTATTTTTGGCTCTAGAGGCCTTTATTGGACAGAAGCTCGGGGTCAGAGGGTGACGGGGTGAAGGGACCTGGGCGTTGAACGGAGGAGCTGCGTCCGGCTGCTCATCCAGAGTTTATTTTTATCCACGGATCTCCTGCAGGACAGACTCCAGCTGCAGCTCAAACCCTGGAGTTTCACCACTAAAAGCCTTTTCAGTCCAAAAGACGACGAACACACCAAAACATGTTAGGTTTATGAGTCAACTGCAGCTGCTCACCTGAGGTGGAAGCAAAGCATGCTGGGATGTGAGGAGACCAAACTGTGCTGTAGACGACGCCTTCGTGACCTCGGAGCGTCGTCAAGGATCCGCGGAGAGTCGGATCCCACTGCAGGAAAAATAACACACAGCTGTCAGAGGACAGAAAAAAGGAAGGAGGAGAGGAGAAGACGGAGGAGAGGGGGAGAGGGAGAGGGAGGAGAGGAGGAGAGGGAGAAGAGGACGAGAGGAGAAAAGAGAGGAGAGGGAGGATAGGGAGGAGAGGAGGTGAGAGGAAAAGGAAGGAGGAGAGGGAGGAGCCTCACCACTTTAATGGTCTGATCCCACGACCCCGAGACCACCAGGTTCTCTCCTCTGGTCTGACTCCAGTCCACAGCGTACACCTTAACACACACACACACACACACGTACGTTTACATCTGGAGCAAAAACAGAGTGACATCATATATATGCGTGTGTGTGTGTGTGTGTGTGTGAAACCTCTTGCGTGTGTTCTTTGGCCACGCTCAGCGGAGCGTGCTGATTGGTGGTGTCCCACAGCTGCAGGCTGCCGTCTCCTCCGGCGCCCACCAACACGTGCTCGTTGGCTTCACTCCACGCCACGTCGAACAGGCCGTCACCCCACTCCCAGCTAACACACACACACACACCTGGATAGTTACGCTTCCCTTTCCCAGTTCACTCCTAAAACTAAAACGCTGACAGTTTTTGTCGACTAAAACTAGACAAATAAAAAGATGTTTTCTTGGACTAAAATAAAAACTAAAAAGTTCGACTTATAGTCGACTAAAACTTAAATAAAAACAACATGAGTTTGACTAAATGTGATAAAAACTAACAAGCGCAATTGAAACTGGACTAAAACTGAGACTAAATTAAAAAATGGCTGATAAAATTAACACTAGTTCTGATACTTCCTCCTCCTCTCATCGTTGCCATGACAACTGCATCTCTCCTCCATGTTTAGTTCTAGTTCTATTTTAACCTCAAAACTCTTAAAAAAACTCTCAAAAGGAGCTGAACTTCTTTCAAATGAACAAACACACTCAGAAGCCTGTCCTCAACAGGCTCGTGCACAGCTGAACACACAGTAGTTTGCTGCAACATCAAGCTCTCATTGGCTCAGTGAGCTGTCAATCAAAAGCTCGCTGAAGAAGAAGAATCCTTCTGTCAGAAAAACAAACTTTACCTTCTGACTGAAGAGATCCCGGTCTCCGTCTCATCCAGGACCAGGAGAGTACCACAACCTGTAAACACACACACACACACACACACACACACACACACACACACACACACACACACACACAGTGCTGTTGTTAATTCATTTATCTGCTGTAACAGCTCAGAGTTTAGATGAACCCTGAGAAGGTGGTCTGGACTCGAGCTGGAAGTGGACTGATGAAACGTTTCGGTTCAGACGGGAATACGATGCTGATCCTTGTTCATACGGAATCTGGATTCAACATGAAAGACGAGTCAAAGCTGTGGATGCTGAAACCTGACGGTGACGCAGTTTCTCAATAGCCACAGACGTCCGAACACGGTGGAATAGTACCGATTACATGATGGAAAGTCTGACTGAACAGACGCGAGCACGGCCTGCTTATTCTGCTGAAAAGCAGCTGCTGCAGGCCTCATGGCAAACCAGCGGGCCGGAAAAACGATGACCTGTCTGGAACCGTTTGATCAGCGAGCTCAGCCACAAACTCCACAGCTGACCCTCTTAGCAGCTGTTGACAGTGTGGAGGACGAACCTCTGTTTGCACTTTCCCGCTGCTGGACCCACCAAACACAGACAGGTGAGACTGTAAACATGCTACATTACAGGTTAAAGCTCAATAAATTAAGAGTATAGTGAAACATTTTATTTTTGTTTTATCGTTCTTTGTGGCAAACATTTTACAGCTTTTTTAGGACTTAAAATTAATAAATGGTAAACACATCATTTATTGTATATATTAATAACTTGCACTTGAAAACTTAAAGCAGGAAAAACTGCATTTGTGGTTGTTTTAATTTCATAAAGTATTACTTTTATAACTGAACCCAACATTTTTTTATTTATTTTTTATCAGCACAGACTCTGCCTAGCATGGGAAAGCCGCCCTAGGCAGGGAAATGGAGGCAGACTTGAGGACCACCACCATCGATACAGCATCAAAGGCCTCCAGGGTAGAAGCAGCAGCAGCACCGAGAGGAAGCAAAGGCCGCAGCTGTTTCGTGATAAAATTCGGGGGGAACGGGAGGAAAATCCCAGTGCAGCTGCAGCTGCTGTACAGTTGCATGTAAATTTTACAGAAGAAACAATCCCTGTCAGATGATCCAAACAAACACTGGGGAGTAAACCTCCAGCGGTTTCCTGGCCTTGCTGCCTCTGGCTGTTAAACGTCTAATCGCACTGACTGAAAAAGGTGAAAATTTCTTCTATTTTTTACACGTTTGACCAAACCTGTGAAGCTTATTTAAGATGACTGAATGGAACAAAGTTGTTAAATAAGTTTTTCAGTAAATTGTGTGTTTGTTCTTAAAAATTAGGAAAATAATTTTTAAGTCAAGTCTGATGTTGTCTTGCACAAAGTAATAATTTCAGTAACATCCACTCAATGAGACAAGGTTTGTCAGGTAATAGAAAAACTGCTTTTTTTTTTGTTTGTAACTGGATCGGATCGTTATCGGCTGATACTAAAACTCATGTATCGTATCGGAAATTAAAAAAGTGGATCGGTGCATCTCTAGTGATAAATAATGCTGTTATCATGGATCACTGTGGATTTACCAGATGGAGTCTCTGAATAAAACTACATTTCGTGGCTGGATTGTAAACCTCCTGGACTGACCCCTGAGGACAGCAGGTGTTTTTATACCTACATAACTTTTTCTGAGTTCATGTTTTCAAGAAGCGTCCTGCAGCCATGAACAGATTTATTTCACACTGTAAACCTGCAGTGAGACTGGATCCCTGTCTGCATGTCGTGTGTTTACACTCACCAGTTATTCCATAATACTGGGAGGCAGCGCAGGCCACTCTGCTGGGGATGAACGGCGAGACCTCCACAGCGTAGCCATGACGGGCCGGACTGCGAAACACCTTCACCATCACCTGCTGCTGCAGATACAAACACCTGCGTTAGAGAGGACATTTATTCATGGTTTACACATCTGCATTTTAACCCCTAACCAGACTGGATGCAACACGACTGGAGACACCTGCACATGTTCAGGTTTCAGTCTCAAGCAAGAGTCACATCAGTTTCAAGGCATGCTTCTTTTTTAACTAAAAGCACTGGATGTTTACCTTTTCTAACAAGTTTTTCTAATGTTTTTTAGAGGGTAGCTTATTTTTGTACCTTTGTTAAAGCAGAATAAAGGTCACATAACAGCAGCTGGTGGAAAATAAACTAAAACTTTGTTTTCATTTAGCTTTCTGCGTCACTGTGCTTTCACTTATTTCTCTAATATTTAAAATGTACTTAGTAATAAATGGAAATTAAAGGGCAAACGTTTGTCTCGTTATAACTTTATTAGTTAACGTCAGAAAATGAAAAATGTGACATGAGAATGGACCAAACTGCCAGAAAGTCCAACATTACCGAGCAGTCGCGTTAAACACAGAAAAAAGACGGAAACTTTTTGCGTTCAGCCGCTAAAATAAGCTTAAAACTGCTCATGAATCCGTCGTATGAGATGCTTCTCCGGTAATTTATCTCCTCTCTCCTCACGGTTCTCTCCCCGCGTGCAGAACTCTTCACAGCTTCAGACACTTCCGTGTTTTGATCAGCTGACTCGGTTACCCGGATGTGACATGCTGTGTTTACTTTTGGCCACCAGAGGGCGGCATTTCTCAGAAATACAACCAAACTGACCCGCTCTGAGATAATTTATCGCTTTTCTTTAATTTTTATTTGAACATGTTAAGATACAGATTAGTAAGCAAATAAATAGATAAAATAAAAACCTAGTAAACATATGAACATACTGTATTAGTCATACACAAGAAGTAGTAATTAAAACACCAATTCCTTCGTTCTCCCCATATCCTGAAAAAACATATTTTTTAACCTGTTTTATACTTTTTTTTTTTTTACTAACGACTGAGTTTCTATTAAGCTTTAGCTGTTAACAAGTATACAAAACTATTTTAAGTAAGTAATACATCTTTATGATAAAAAAGGAATTAATAAGTATTAAGTAAAAATGAGTAATAAGTATTAAGTAAAAACCCATCTATCTTATTTTAACTTGGTTAAAATTAAGAGAATAAATGAGAATAAATTTATTTACAGTCTACATCGTTCTAAAGAAGACGCACATTATTGAATGTTTATCCTGGTCTAGAAGTGCCATCTAGGAGCTACTGGTGATGAAAACAATCCAGTGTTGAAGGGACTGACGTCGGGTCGGTTTTAATGGAGTATTTTAACGGCGAGGAGCAACGACTGGCATCTCACTTCTTGTTTGCACAGCTTTGCATACCATAAAGTTTTTAACTTGTCCTGTCCAGCACGGTAGCAGCAGAATCATGGTCCCCGAGTAAAACTGTAGACTGTTCACGTCCCAGATCTGCGTCTGTACCAGCACCAGCCTGCGCCCACTATCAGAGTCCTGAGGAGGTCGGGGGTCACGTTGTCCCTTCAATAAACTTTAAACAGTCAGAACAGAACACAATGAATAAGTGTAATATAGGAACAATCAGTGTGAATACAATTAATAAATGAAAGAATAAATGAATATAATAAAGGAAGTAATTATAGGTGTGATTATAATATTATATATAGACTATAATAAGTAAAATGTCTTCTACACTTCCCCTCTTTTGATTAAAAGAAAAACTTGTTTTTGTATTAATCACACGAAGCACAAAGAAATTTACTGTAACGCTTTCACACAACAGAATACCGCAGTTATAAACACATCAAGGTCAAAACTCACACAAATTAAAAAACCTCATAATCAACACAAGTGGGAAATGAAGGAAGGACGAGCGCTGCTGTCGTTGCATGCACAAAGGCTCCAGGAGGTTGTAGTAAAAGCTAATGTTTAGAAAATATACACTGAGGTACAAAGGGTACCATCAGTAGAAAACCCAAAGCCGAACCAGTATCATCATAAGTACAGGTCATCACCTCGAGGAGGTCCCTGAAATAACATGAAACAGCTGAAATGTTGTTAGAAGCATCAGGAATCCAAGTACAACACTCAGCACCTGTTACCTGGCAGGAAGAGAGACGTAAGAACAGGGACCACAAACCCACACCACACCTGTGGGACACCCAGGACCCTGAGGAGAAGGTGTTAATTAGGAGTTGACAGGAAAACTTGGTTCAGGATGGATTGGAGGATACTCGCCCTGGGGTGTCGGTTAGGACACTAAGGACATGAGGCGGGATGTGGTCGAACAGTTTAATGAAGGGTTATTACATACAGCACAACAATGCGGCAGGCCCGCTGACGTAGCAGCTATTAGGCTTGAGGTCTTTAGGTAGAGTGTGCAAAGTGGTCTGGAATATACAAAAAACACATACACCAATCAGCATAGGAGCACATCATTACAGACAATAAATCAGATATTGTACTGCTTATGCAACCATAAACCTTCACTATGCAGAGAGCTATAGTCATATTAGCACCATTAGACCAGAACAACCCGCTTGTAAACTCAAAACATGAACAGAAAGACGCACCGCGGCACGACGGGCGGCATATTAGCTAACATGACTTGTATGAAATAACAGGCACGCAGCATAACATCATTCAGAACATCAGGGAAATTACATAGAACTTACTATCTCTTCATGCACGCACTCACACACAAGGAAACAGTCCGTGGACGAGGGTGAACAGCAGGTGGAGGGACAAACGTCGTTCGAGGGCGAAGGCGAAAGCATGAAAGAAAATAAACTTTGTCTTCTCCGGGCGCTTATTCCCGCCGCTGCTCGTTCGGCTGAGCTCGTGTCCGCTCGGGTGCTGTCGGGAGCGCTCAGCTTCGCTCGGCTGCACTCGTGCCCGCTTGTGCGCGCTGTCGGGACAGCAGTGGACTTTATTACAGAAGGTGTGTGTAAAACAGCGCAGTCCAACCATTAAAACCCAAAGCAGTAAAATTCCCATCATACAAGGCAGCAGCAGGACTACGAACACACGGAAATCTGTTTTCACAATAAAAACTACCAGATGCAGGAAATAATATGACAGAGTGACGTAGTCCCAGGATAACATGAGGATGCTCCACCCGGAGGGTGGAAACATACTGAGCCTGCGGAGTGTGAACTGAGTACGGAGCAGTTATTACTGCATCAGAAACAGTCTGGTGGGTGTGTGCAGAGAAGTTGGAAGGAAAACAAGCTTAAGTGTGTGTACTGTGTGTGTAACAGGAAGTGTGTACTGTTGTGACTGACAACAGTGAACGAAAAGGATGCTCGGGTGACTCGTGTGGCAGCAGGGGGGACTCACGTCGCAGCGGGGGGGACTCAAGTGGCAGCAGGGGGGTTTGGGTCGCAGAGGGGGGGACTCAGGTGGCAGCAGGAGGGGCTCAGGTGGCAGCAGGGGGGTTTGGGTCGCAGAGGGGGGGACTCAGGTGGCAGCAGGAGGGACTCAGGTGGCAGCAGGGGGGTTTGGGTCGCAGAGGGGGGGACTCAGGTGGCAGCAGGGGGGTTTGGGTCGCAGAGGGGGGGACTCAGGTGGCAGCAGGAGGGACTCAGGTGGCAGCAGGGGGGTTTGGGTCGCAGAGGGGGGGACTCAGGTGGCAGCAGGGGGGTTTGGGTCGCAGAGGGGGGGACTCAGGTGGCAGCAGGGGGGTTTGGGTCGCAGAGGGGGGGACTCAGGTGGCAGCAGGAGGGACTCAGGTGGCAGCAGGGGGGTTTGGGTCGCAGAGGGGGGGACTCAGGTGGCAGCAGGGGGAAAATGAACAAAGACAAAGTACTTGTAAGTAATGAGAGTGGTCGTCCTGACTTTCGTGAATCAGGACAGACTCTGCTGGAACAAAGTCAGACAAAAGTTTTATACCTTTCTGTTTACCATTGAAGCTCATCCTGAACAGATAAGACAAGGACAGAGTGGCGCCTCCCTTCCTCAGAATCTGGATTTGGGTGCAAGAACATTAGTTGTTCCAAGGGTGAGGATCAAGACATACAGCGAGACCTCTTTCCTTTGTTATGGCCCTCGACTGTGGAACGGTCTGCCAGAGGACCTCAGGGCTGCAGAGACCAATGATGTTTTTAAAAAGAGGCTTAAGACCCACCTTTTTAGTTGGCTTTTAACTAAATTTTATTTGATCTTACTTTATTTTACATCATTTTATTTCACATCAATTTCTTTTCATTTTACTCAACTGTATTGCTTCTTATTTATTTATATCTTAGCTGTTCTTACTGTTTCTTAAGGTAATGTAATTTTCGTTTTAACTCCAGTGTTTTCCTCATGGGGACCCTCCACGCCGGGGGTTTTACCTGCTCGGTCTGGGGGTTGTTGCTGCGTTGATTGCCCTTGTCTGGTTGGCTGGGGCCCTGAACTGCAGCCTTATGGCTGTGGTGTGGGCCCTGGTCTGGTTTTAATATGCATGAATTGAATTGTGCTTCATTTTTTTTTAATCTTGTAAAGCACTTTGTATTGCCTTTGGCATGAAAAGGGTTTTATAAATAAAGTTTGATTGATTGATTGATTAAATCTGTAGGATGGTGTTGTAAACAACCTTTGTTATCTTTAAAGAGTTAAGCTATGTCCCAGGTCTGCGTCTGTACCAGCACCAGCCTGCATCCACTATCTAAGTTCTGAGGAGGTCGGGGGTCATGTTGTCCCTTCAATGAACTTTAAACAGTCAGAACAGAACACAATGAATAAGTGTAATATAGGAACAATCAGTGTGAATACAATTAATAAATGAAAGAATAAATGGATATAATAAAGGAAGTAATTATAGGTGTGATTATAATATTATATACGGAGCATAATAAGTAAAATTTCTTCCTCAGTATTCAGGTGTGTTAACACAAGGATGAAAGACATCAGCAATGATCTTAGAAGAAAATGTTGCTGTCCATCACTTTGAGGGTTATAAAAAAAAACTTTATTAAATCATAAAAGCAACAAATGGCTTTGACCAAAGAACAAATGTATCAATACAAACATACGTAATTTAAAAAAACACAAACAAAAAGACAGAAATTTATCAAGAATAATTTTTTTTAATGAATCGCTGAAAAAAAGTAAAGTAACAACTGCAGTTGTTGATCCCGACCAAAGCACCAACTCTCCACCTTACGGCTCAGGACATCCAGTCATTCCAGCAACTCTGATCTGTCACCAGGGCTGCCCTCCGCTCTGCGCACTCGGTGTAAGCTAGTTACAGTTAGAAGCTAGCAACTTTTACCGTAAGTTACATTTACTAAAGCAATTTATCAGGGAAAGGGGTACAGCTCTATCAGGAATAAATGTAAAAAAAAAAATACATTCAGTTTTGTCAAATGAAGAATCAAAATGGGTAAGAACATCAAATTCACCTTGCCCTCCACTTATCTAATGGTAGTCACAAAACCCTGATTCTCTCTTCCCTTCACCTTTCCCTATCTCTGGCCATCTGAGCTGAGGCTGTGTGAATCCATCAAAATCTTTAAGACTTTAGAGAGCTCTCCAGCCAAAACTTTCTTTTAATCTCTCAGGGTCGGAAATATCCCCAGAAATATCAGAAATATTAACATCTTTTTGTGTGGTGATAAGTAATCCGCAAGTCCCTTAAATTCCACAGTGAGATCTGAATCCTTGTAATCCAAATAACTGTATTCCACAAGGTACAATATGCCATCTTTGACACGAGTAAGCCAGGGAAACCCAGAAGAACGATTCGAAGTCTGAGTAGTTTGGAAGTGTCACATTTTCTTAACTTTTTCTGAGTCCTAATCCATCCGTAGTTATGGAGAAGCTTTCTCCTTCCAGAAGTCCAGGCAAAATTTTATTAAGAAAGTGTATTAAGGTCATATGACAGTCAAGGCAGATGAGATAATACCTTTGGCAATATTATGTGACTGTCGAGTCTGACTCAAAGAATGACCAAGGGGTCAAACCCGGACTCCAATAGAGCGTTCTGCCATATGTGAATTCTGCAATCCATGTCATGTAATAAGATATTAAAATTGAATAAAAACCAAAATGGTTGATAAAGGTTTAAGCACAACAGAGTGAGACTAACATTTGCATGAAGAATAAGCGAGAAAGACACAGAGCTTGACAGACCTTTGTTCAAGTCGGTCTTCCATGATTAAATAAGGCTGAGCTGGACTTGTGGAACGTCTTGACGCTCGCTTGAGTCAGACTTTTTAAGGGCGCTTAAAAACAACACATGGTTTATAGATTAGCTGGAAAATCCTGCAATTGTGTGGTTTCTATTTTGTGTGGACACGCATGTGTCCATTTAAAGTTTTTTGCCACCTAAATACTTCACCACAAACCTCACAAGGAAATGGTCTTTCTCCCGTGTGGATTCTCATGTGTCTGTTTAAACTTGTCTTTTGACTAAATCTACGTCCACATTCACCACAGCTGAACGGTTTCTCTCCTGAGTGGATTCTCATGTGTTTGTTCAAGTCTGACTTTTGACTAAATCTACGTCCACATTCACCACAGCTGAACGGTTTCTCTCCTGAGTGGGTTCTCATGTGTTTGTTCAAGTCTGACTTTTGACAAAATCTTTGTCCACATTCCTCACAGCTGAACGGTTTGTCTTCTGTGTGGATTCTCATGTGTCGGTCTAAGTGTGTCTTGTGATTAAATCTATGTCCACATTCCTCACAGCTGAACGGTCTCTCTCCTGTGTGGATTCTCATGTGTACGTCTAAGCTTGACTTTTGAGTTAATCTTTTTCCACATTCCTCACAGCTGAATGTTCTCTTTCCTGTGTGGATTTTCGTGTGCATCTCAAGATCTATTTTATTACAACAGATTTCATCACAAACATCACACCTAACTGTTTTTTTTCCTGACATTGGAAAACTGGTGCCAGTTTCTACCAGCGTGTCATGAACTGCTCCCCATCCTGATTGGGCCATAGTTCCTCCAGTTCCTCTTTTAGAGGCTCTGCATCATGCTTGTCCAGACTCCATTTACCTCCTCTGTAATCACCAGCAGCTGCTGCAGTGCAGAGAACACTGAAATCAAAAATAAAAAATAAAGCGTCATTACAAGACGCTGCACCAGAGAAATTCCTACCTCCTCATCCCTTCAGGGCCTCTTCAAGGTTAGACCTTTAAAAAACCTGCATGTACAATACCTCAGTCAACAAGAAGAACATTATTTTATGAAATACAAAATAAAGTTGCAGAAGACCTTGTAAAAAAGAAAAGCTTATTACCACCTTAACTTTATTTGTTGATCAACAGACAACACAGCGCTGCAGCAGACAAGTGGTCAGCGGTCCTAACAAATTCATGTCAGCCGCCTTGATTGGCTCTGTGGATGGTGATGGGCATGTCTATAGCTGCGTTTTCATTACAGTTTTTCGCAAAATAAAAGCGTTATTTCTAACATTTCGACAAAGTGCAATGGCGATTTGCAGGTGTTTCCATTGAAAGGTGTTTAGCGCATTAACCTTTATTCTCGTAAAATCTCGTCCCACAAGACTCCACTTTGAGGAGGATGGAGTTTCTAAATCTTTGTAAAACTCTGCTTTTCGTCGTTGTTTGCTATCAAGGATGACGATTACATTCCTTTTTTTAATTATTTGTAAAAAGATTTCCGTCTCCTCCTGCGTCTAGTCATACTGCAGCATCTTTATTTGAAATTCACTGGTCACGTGACCGGCTACGTCATGTCCGGTGAAGAGTTAATGCGAGAAACGTGTTTCCATTACATTTCTGCAATATACTTCTGTATCGACAAGTCTGAAAAGCCACCTCATGATAGCGTAAACTTTTTAGCGATATTTGAGTTTGTTTTAAATGTAGGTATTTCCATTACCGTTTTTTGCGATAGTTAGCTTTTGCGCAATTCGAGGGGTAATGGAAAATCACCTACTGGTAAGAGATCAGTTTCATTCCTTCTCTCAGGTGATTTGTCTTGCAAGCAAAATTCCTGTCTCATACAACAACTTTGCTCAACTACTGCACTGGGGAACATATACCTAAACTCCTAAACAGGAATCCTATTTTAGATTTTATACTTCTAAGCAAACTTTCCATACACGACAAAGTAATTATTTCCCCACTCATTCATTCAAGTCACATTGGTTTTTGGGCCTCGTTTATTAAACAGCTAGACTGAAGTGCTATTGACAATATTTTATTAAAGTTACATTATATCAATAATTCCAGGCCACTATTCCACACCTTCCCTCCTTTGGAAGGTGTTGAACCTTCCATCAAACCTTAAACTTACCTGCTGATGACAATGAAAGCAGAGGAATTACTCATTAGAAAACGTCCCAAACAGTATTGAAAAAAAGAAAAAAAAAACATGAGGGAGACATACGTAGGATTTCAGAGCTGTATATGTTACTTGATGTTAATAATCCTGAAATATTATGAGGTTACATGATTATGCATTAACCTGGTTACTACAAATTACCTAACTTTACCTAAATATGTGCTTACTGCTGACTGACTCTACTTAAATAAATGGTGAATGGTCGTTCATGTCTAAACTACTAGAGCGTGCCGTGTTCAGTCAGGTCTCACAGTTCCTCCAAGACAACAACCTGTTTGATCCATATCAGTCTGGCTATAGGCAAGGCCGCTCTACTGAAACTGCTTTCCTGTTAGTTACTGATTCCCTACGGCCTGCTAGATCCTCAATCCTCAGTCCTTATACTGCTGGACCTGTTTGCTGCCTTTGACACGGTCAACCATCATATACTGTTCTCCATCTCCACACTCTCGGAGCTTGGCATCTCAGGATCTGTCCTCTCGTGGTTCATGTCCTACCTCACAGGAAGATCCTTCAAAGTATCTTGGCAAGGGGGGATGTCCAGATCACATGGGTTGACAACAGGGGTGCCTCAGGGCTCGGTGCTTGGCCCTCTTCTCTTTTCACTATACACCTCCTCACTCGGTGCATGGTTTCTCCTACCACTGCTATGCAGATGACACTCAGCTTTTCCTTTCTTTCCCACCTGACGACACAACGTCTCAATGTGAATATCAGCATGTTGCTGATATCTCCGCATGGATGAAGGATCGCCACCTTCAGCTAAATCTGTCCAAGACTGATCTTATTGTCTTTCCAGCCAATCCTTCCATACCGCCACAGATAAGCGTGCAGCTTGACTCTATTACGCTTGTGCCTACGTCTTCTACCAGCAATCTTGGTGTCATGGTAGACAACCAGCTGACCTTTAAGGACCATGTTGCCTCGGTTGCTCGATCTTGCCGATTTGCTCTCTACAACATCAGGAGGATCAGACCCTACCTGACTGAACACACGGCCCAGCTCCTGGTCCAGGATCTGGTCATTTCACGCATTGACTACTGCAACTCCTTACTGGCTGGCCTGCCTGCATGCTCAGTTAAACCTCTGCAGATGATCCAGAATGCAGCAGCACGTCTGGTCTTCAACCAGCCCAAAAGAGCTCATGTCACTCCGCTGCTAATCGCTCTCCACTGGCTTCCAGTTGCAGCGCATCAAATTCAAAGCTCTGCTTCTGGCTTACAAAACAATAACCCAAATGGCTCCGGTCTACCTCCACTCCTTAATCCAGAGCTACACTCCCTCTCCACAGTAACGTTCTGCCAGCGAAAGATGCCTAGTGCTCCCACCACAACATGGCGCAAAATCAGTAGCTAGACTCTTCTCTGTTGTTCCCTGGTGGTGGAACGATCTACCAAACTCCGTTCGATCCACAGAGTCCTTATCGACTTTTAAGAGCAAGCCAAAGACTCAGTTGTTTAAGGAGCATTTCCACACTTAGCTTAACTCTTCTACTCAACAGAATAAGTTAGAAAGATTTGTCCAGCTCTTTGGCTCAACCAAGTACTGAAGAAGCTGCTGCACATATGCCCAAGTTGATATTGTTTGATGAATTTGTGATCTTGTATTTAAACAAAATGACTTCCATAAAACTATAAAAAACTAAAAAAATGCACTGCCTCTAGCACTACATGACAGCACCTGGGTCCAACTGGACTCCCAGCAGTCTGACTATCACTTAATGATTATTTGAATTCTTGCTTGTGTTGTTCTTACTCTCAAATGTAAGTCGCTTTGGGTAAAAGAGTCTGCTAAATGACTGTAGAATAGAATAGAATAGTATTTATAAAGCGCTTTACTGTACCTGGAATGACACCTAAAGCACTTCACATTATACATCACATTCACCCATTCACACACACATTCACACACTGATGGTGGAAGCTGCCATGCAAGGCGCTACCCACGACCCATAGGGAGCAATTTGGGGTTCAGTGTCTTACTCAGGGACATCTTGACATGAGCTCAACAGGCCGAGGATCGAACAAGCAACCCTCAGGCTACAAGACAACCACTCTACCCACTGAGCCACGCCACCCCTATGGACCTCGAATGGACCTTGAACAGTGCCCATTGACTACCCAATTATTAAATATACTGCGGCATTGTTATATGTGCATAATCAATACTCGCTGCCCCAACCTGTGTAGGGTGGTGAACCCTAGTCAGCACCAAATCAACTCACAGTAATTTTCAGACATGGGTGAAAACCTAAGAGGTGGAAATTAGGGAGATTTGCCTCATGACTCCAATGAATTAAGCGTTCGTACAGCCAGAGTCAACGGCTGATGCGCAAAGCAGTCCAAATTCCTAGATTATCCAAACACATATTTCCTGATATTCTTGGAATGTGCCACAACAGTAATCTCCCTCAGGCCCACCCTTCATGCTAGAACTCTTCCAAGATGCCAAAATGTCAATGCCACGAATGATATTCTTACTGATGAAATTACTCTAAGACTGAAACTTGGAATTTGAAATAAAATGAAAACTCAAGTATTGTAACATTAACATAATTACGCTGGTCTCCATTCGCTATTAATGGTAAAGTTCCTGAACCTAGAACCAACTGACACATTGCCCTTTGAGATGATTGCTTCTCTATTCCAGAAAAAAAGGATGTTCTAGCTTCCAAAGACAAAAGACCCTATGCTTGACTGTAATCATAAGGCATTAGTGTTTCTCAATCCTGGTCCTCAGGGACCACTGCGCTGTATGTTTTAGTTCTTACCAACACCAGCACAGCTGATAGTTGCAGATAGTTCTTTGCAAGCCTGCTAATGAGCCATTCGTTTAAGTTGAGTGTGTTAAATTATGGACATTTCTAAAACATGCAGGGCAGGGTTCCCTGAGGACCAAAATTGAGCCTAGATTTGGATGAGTGATTATCAGTGGTTCAACCCTCAACATGCTTTACCTTTTAATGCCTCTTGTTTTATTTAAAGAGTACTCATTGTCACCAGTACCCATCTTCCAGCACCTCCATCGTTCTCAGTTCCCTTCAGATTGGCTTCAGCCAGTGTGTTTTAAGATTGCCCCAATCTAACAACGACAGAGGCAGCAGTTGATGCTCTGTTTCGGCTGGTGGCTGTGTGTGGGTTGATCTGTTAATCAACAAACACAACACAGCCCTGCAACAAACAAATGATCACTGACAAATTCCTATTAGCTTTTTTTAAACTGGTTCTGTGGTTTGTGATGTGTATCTCTCACCCTATGCTAAGCCTGTTAAATACTCTGTGAGAAACGAGATCTATTTTCTTGGTCTTGAGGCCGCGTGAACCAAATGTCATTTGACGATGGGAGCCATCTTGCGACTTGTTCTTAACCCACCAGCCAAGCAGAGCTTTCTTCTCGGGGGGTGATTGTTGGACATCTGAGGTGGGCGGGGTTAACAGAAAAGCGTGAAGCAGAAAAGTTGTCACTTATTAAGATGAGTATTAAAATGAATGTGAGTTGTAAGAGATGCATATGAGCTGTATACGACTGCCCCATCTAATGAGGGCAGAGGTAGTGGTTGACGCTCTCTGTCTGCTGTTGGCAGTGTGTGGGATGCCACCCAACCAGAAAGCAGAGAAGAAATGATGACGTACAAAAAGCAGGATAACTGTGAGATCACCGTATAAGATTATCATATCAGTAACTGTGGGCCACTGTCTAATGTCATCAGCCCAGCTATCCAGGCTGCTGTCCATGTCAGCAGGAGGTAGCAGAGATGAGATAATTAGGACTCGCCAAAGCAGTAATGGCAGTACCGCAAGATAGCGCAACACCAAAAATGGCTGCTGAATTTGTCGATATGCATGGTTTTCTGGTCTGACACACTTGAGCCTTCTTCATCAGATCATCCAGCTATCCCAGGAAATCAGGGTATATACATGTCTGACCTAATTTTCCTTATCTCAGAAAACAGTCCTCTTCCACTGACACCTTAATGGCATCTGATTTATAAGCCCAGGTAGCCTGGTGTGTTAGTATCACCTCCAATTCTTCACATTGTGCAACATCAGATGTGTCCTCAAACAGCCACAGGGATGGATTCTTCCATCATATTTACCTATTTTCTTGAATGCCGTCCAATCTTATTTGCCAGAAGAAGGTTGACACTACTCAACTCCTTCAGTGCAGATTGTGAGCACTGTTTTTGGCTCAGCAGAAGCTTGACTTCAAGGTACATATGCCCATTTTTTACCATGGTTTCCAGCTCAGTATTGAATTTCCAGGGGCAAAAACTGGACAATTACAATATCTGATCTGAGTCATGAGACTTTTTTGAGGACTTTGACAATATCCTCCATTCACCTCTTCCTGGAAAATCCTAGAGAATGCTGGAAACAGGCTATGAGCAGCAGTCTCCACGACAAGATAGCACAGCGATGCGCAGCCAATGAACCGCCACCAACCGCAGAAACCATCCACCTACCACATCTGGAGAGGAGGACAGCTGGAAAGCTCAGACCCATGTTAGTTAACAGTGATTTACGTCCAACTTCTCTTCTGCCTACCAACTAAAACAAAACATACACGATAGCGTTACCTCCTGTGTCTGTGTGGCTGGATAGAGAATTATGATTCCGCTGCTGTAGTATCGGATGGTGTTTAGACAGAAATACTCGCTGAGCCCTAGCCCCTTAGTTTTGGCAGTATTAGAGAGTACGTCCGATGCTAGTATTGGTATTAGTCCAACTTTAGAAGAATTGTGCCTCTCACACTAAAAGCTAAAAAGATTTTCCGATTTTAAGGCAAAGATTTGTCCAAAAGCACAAAAATGTGCATAATTATGCAAAAGATTTACTGTTCTCTTAATGTTCTGACAACAGAACTCCAGATACAGATCAACGTCAGCAGCAGTTTCACCAAATCACTATAAAACGAGAAAGTAAAATCTTAACAGACCTACTGTTGGATTAAAAATGCAACTGCACATGAAATAAATGATTACAACTTATCACCACCACAATAAAGCAGAATCATTCTGACACAGGGTGTTGTTGAACATGCCAGAAGCTGCTAATTAGGTATCAGCTAAAAGCTGTTAGCTACTACCTGCGGAGCTCTTAGGCGTAGTTATGACCAATGGCAACCTCTGTCTTCCTATTAAAAAAAGATGGTCACCAACAGTGGATGATGCTTCGCCTTTCAGAATGCATCAAAGTTTTCAACTTTAAATTTGCTGTGATGATCGATTATGAGCCTGTTTTACAGCACTTGGTGCCCTAGACGGTGAGATGTGCATGGCGAGAGCAGCGCTGAGCCTCTCTTCAGTCAGCATATTAATCAGATCTGTTTTCCTCCACCTTTACGCCACAAGCTCCACCAGCAGCCGCTTCATTCAGAAAACATCCATGATGACCACACACACACCATCCCCAAAATATCACAGCATCAGAGGTTAGTGCCCTTCTTGAGATTAATTTCAGATCTACATCCTTCAACAAAGTCTGTTCCCAGGATTTACTCTAACCGTCCCAAACACTCCAGCTGTGGAAGACGTCCTCAGTCTGTCTGGTGTCAGATGGAAAATGAGCTGAATGTCAGAGCAGATACAAGACATTATTTAAATGGCTTGAAGGAAAATAAGTTGCTGTAGATGCTTTAAATGATGACTTGGAATGAATTCTTCTAATGTAGAGAAGACACTGTTTTTATATTACTACATTATATTTATCATATTTCACTTGTGAACTGAATAAATGCACCTGTAACCCCGTTTACTGTTCTAACCAAAAAATATTGTAAAATATTATTAGAAATATTAAAATAATCAGTCAGTCAGATCTTCAAAAACACACAACTTTTAACCAAAAATGACACAATAAAACATTTTATTATGAAATAATTTTATTACACAGTGTCCAGGGCTTTAGCCAGGTTTTAGAAATACTGAGTTCCACCTGCCTTTATGACCCGAACATCTCAAGAGAGCAAAATCTGTTTAAAACAGAAGCAACTTATGTTTCACAGAAACCACTCCCTCTATCGCCTGTCACATCCTACCACATGTCCTACCACATCTTCTACCACGTCCTACCACATCCCCTACCATATCCTACCACATATCCTACTACATACTACTACATCTCCTACCACATACAACCACATCTCCTACCACATCCTACCACATCTCCAACCACATACTACCACATCCCCTACCACATCCACTACCACACCTCCTGCCACATCTACCACATCTCCTACCACATCTCCTACCACATCCCCTACCACATACTACCACATCTCCTACCACATCCACTACCACATCTCCTGCCACATCTACCACATGTCCTACCACATCTCCTACCACATCCACTACCACATCTCCTGCCACATCTACCACATCTCCTACCACATCTCCTACCACATACTACCACATCCCCTACCACATACTACCACATCTCCTACCACATCCCCTACCACATCTACCACATCTCCTACCACATCTCCTACCACATCCCCTACCACATATCCTGCCACATCTCCTACCACATACTACCACACCCCCTACTGCATCTCCTACCACATCCTACTACATCCTTCCACATCTCCTACCACACATTTTGACTTCGGCACACACCAGTGATGATGTTTCTGGCTGTTACGTATCTGCTCCACTCGGCCTGAATATAAAAAATATAGTTGAGTATGAATAGCAGTGAGTAATGAAACAGTCTCCAGTGTGTGATTGTAGGTGAGATGAACAGGCAGCAGGCTGACGGTACTGGGTGATTACACAGACAGGATGCTGTATCCACCGTCTCCCAGCAGAAGGAACCCTGATGGAGCAACATTTGGACCAACATATTAACGCTGTCTTAGACGGCCTGAAAGCCGGTTTTAGGTCAGCTCCAGAAAAACCAGGTCCAGGACCGGCACATTGGTGTTCAGCCGGCAGTGCCTCTGTGCAGGATCTTGCTCCTGTAGGTTGGAGAAACTTACAGTTAGACTCATTTTAAACTGAAGGATAAATTTATTTAATCTAGTTTTTATACTTTGCAGCGTAACCTAAAAATTTAACTCACCCAGAATATCTTTCTTCTAGATTGTGTATTAAATAACTTTATTTAAACGTTCTTCTTCATCAAGCTGACTGTTCTGAAGTGTTTTTCTAAAGCTGGACTGATAATCCTGAGATGTAGTTTTCAGTCATGTACAGCGAGTTATGAGCTTAACTGCAGAGCAGGAAAGGGTGGTGTAAACTTATGGAAACAGTCCTGCTTGACCATGAGGAGAAACCCACAGACAGGAACATAAATGTCAGATTAAAACGGACGGTTTTATCAGCTTGTTTCTGAAATACACTTAAAGCAGGTATCAGACGTTATTGAAGCTGGAAACACTTCATTTAACTTTTCACTCTTTACTTTTGTTCTGCAGGTCAAGTCATGCTAAAGTAAATTTCTACTGTTTGTATCATTGTTAAAAACTGGAAAAGGAGCCGCTGGAGAAAAAACTTACTAAGCTGAACTCATCAGGAGAAGCCTTCTGCTGCTCCCTCCTCATCCTCGCTGCTTCCTCTTCAGCTCCAGCTTGTTTTGTTGTTTTTTTTAACACGGCGTATTCAGTTACGTTTTAGATGACGTAATGACGCACCGACTTCGGAAAACTCCGTCTGCTCCAGCGAAACTCTGTCTCATAATGATGGAATGTTCGGCTCTTTTTATTTTATTCGCTTCTTTAGCTCATTTAAAAAGTGTAACTTTTTTTCTGTCCACGGTATTTTTGGCAGCTTTTCAGTCATTTACGTAAAATTATCGCGCCTGGTTAAAAACAGGAAAAATCTTCCACTCAGATGATGCAGATTTTTTTTCATCACATGTTTTGGTTGATCAAATATAACAAACAAGGGAAAACAATAGAAGTTGAAGTGCTGGTTATACGTTTTATATGACTCGCGTGTTTAACAGGTAGAATTTCAGTCATTCAAATCTTATTTATACAACTCTAGTCGATCAAAGTGAAGGACAGAGACAAAAACAACAATAATCCAAACCATCATCACCCCCACAGAGCAGCAACACCTTAACCTCACTAAGCTCCAAACATCACAACATCACGATTCCCGGGAATATTACCACTTCCCGATTAAACCAAACACATCACACCAAGGTGGAAATTCTCACCTCCCTTCCCGACGAGTTTTCCCTCAATAACGACTCTTTGTCAGGTCCTTCCTCCGCCCGCCGTCTCTCCCCAGCGAGCTGCCTCCACCGAGGACAGAAACCAACAACCGTCAGTGTCCAAGACACGTCGGAGTCTCCAGCTGGAGGTTAAAGTTTTAATTTAATCATACACCGTCAATCTCTTTCATCTAACGATGCTAAGCCTGCATCTGTCTGACCACGCCGCCACGGTCTCATAAACAGGAAGTTGTTAAAGGTTCTATGGCAAGCCAAAGGGGTCAAATCTGGCCACTCTACTGGCGCGTTTGTAACAAAACAGCGTGTTTTGTTCACACACAATACAAGATATTTATGTGTATAGGTAGATATTTGTATATGTATGTATGTCAGTACATATAGACAGATATTACCTAATTGTATATTTCCATATGCTGACTGTACATGCGTGTACACAGAACACCAGTTACTGTGGTATATAGCTTTTATTCTACTGCATTTGCATTTTATATTTGTATTTTTTTGTGTTAATCTGCTTTTCTCAGTTATAGTAACACACAAGTTTACCCGCTGTGGGATTAATAAAGTTTTATCAAATCTTTTTATTATGCTGTTCTTATTTCACTCTCCAGGTTTTTTTTCCCCCAAAAGATTCGGAATATTTTTCTTTAATTTTCCTGTTATTTCAAAAGCCAATGAAATTCGTTTTAAGATCCTCAGTGGAATTTATCCATCAGCTGATTTCCTCTATAGCCGTTTTGGTTTTTACTGTAATAACTTTAAATTCTGTTTCAGTCACACTGAAACCACAGATCACATGTTTTTATGATGATTTATTTAACTGGTTATCTAAATTTCTGCCCGTTCCTGTTCTTAAAAAAGAAAATGTTTTATTTGGTTTTATTGTAAAAATAACTGTCACAATATGTTGATCAACTCCATCGAAATACTTGGAAAGTTTTTCATACAGAACAGATTTATGAATCCATTCCCCAATGTTTTATTTTTCACAGAGTTATACCAGAATTTCTCTTCTCTAAATCACACGAAAGGAAAGACGGCTGTGAGACTCTACACGATAGAGCTACATATGTTTAAATATCCCTAGCCCCCCTCTCTCTCCCCCTCTCTATCCCCTTCTCTTATATTTCTCACAACCCTTATGTGTCTGTTGTATTTGACTTTCTCTGCACAGCTTGTTGAAAATGATTGTTTGTAATTGAAAAAGCTTGATTAACAACAACAACAACAACAACAACAATAATAATAATAATAATAATAATAATAATCTCAATAATAATAATAATAATAATAATAATAAACTTCAGACATTTCCGTGTTTTGATCAGCTGACTCGGTTACCCGGATGTGACATGCAGTATTTACTTTTAGCCACCAGGGGGCGGCGTTTCTCAGAAAAACGACCAAACTGACCCGTTCTGAGATCATTTATTCATAGTTTTCTCTTTATTTTCCAACATGATACAAATTAGTAAGTAAATAAATAAAATAAGACAAACAAAAACAAAAGTAGGACAAACTATGAGG